>NW_020230255.1:497500-590418 GCF_003227715.2 Harpegnathos saltator
ATCAAGTGGCGTACCCAAGGTGTGCTCGATGTTTGACGACAATTTGCTGTCAATTTTGGTAGCAAGCGTTGCGTGTTACTTGGCGTCAATTTGGTATCAAGTTATGTGCTCAAACTTTGCTACATAAATGCTACCAATTTGTGGACATTCTTTGATAAAACAAGGTTTATTCCAAATTTGTACTAAATTTGCCAACAAATCTTGTAAGCAAATCTTTGGCTTTATTTGGCAGAACAGATTTGGCTATCTGGGTACGTATAAACATTTTTTCATACATTTATTTCAGCATTTTTTCAGACCAATAGAAGATAAAAAAGAGGAAAAGGACTAGGAAGAAGAATAAGGAGGCGAAGAGGACGAGATTTCATGGAGAAGTAGAAGGAGGAGGAGGAGGAGAAATAGTAGGTGGTAGATGAGGAGGAGGAGAGACCGGTGGTCTCTGTCTGTGTGTGACAGACGAAACGGCACTTTTCAGCGCCTATTTTTATGGTTCATACTTGGAAACCTAACGTGTGGCAATGAATAATCGGCACTTTTCAGTGCTACATTTTTATAAAGATGACATATTTCTATTCATATTTCTAAAGTTAGCTTAACTTTCAGTCGGTGCTTTCTAGCGCAATACAAAATAAAAACTTATGACATTAATTTCCAAATATTTTTAAATAAATTCCACAGGAACGAGCCTTGCCCGAGGCAGATTTTTCTTAACAAGGACCAGATCTTGCGTGTCTACAAAGAGCCTTCACGCTGATACATCATGCGGCAAACTGTTGCGAGGAACATTCTTGGTATCAAGAGAAAATTCTCTCAAGGTGTCGAAGAAAGAGAAAGAGCTGTAAAAGAGAGGTACGTATAATTATTAGCAGTTTGAATGTTGCATTAATGTTGTCGATATCCGAATAATATTATTATTACCATTTTCACTGTTTTAACAATTTACATATCACTGCCGTTGGTGACCTTCATCAAGAGCCTGTTCGTTTTGTCTGCTCTGCTGAACTGGTGCAATAAGTTAAAGTGAGACAAACATAGGTTTTCTCATTCTAACTTGTTGCATCAGTTCAGCAGTGCAGACAAAACGAACAGGCCTTATGTTATGGCTAATGTAACTTACTTGGCGGTTTTTACGCCGACAGCCATGATCGCTTCCAATGCTATCGCAGTGGTAAGTAGATTATAATTTATTGCAATTTGCTAATTGAATCTGCTCTATATCTTTGCCATTGTACAGAATCCAATGTTTTTGTTATTAGATTTTCGGCTCGGCAATCAAGTGCTCGGATACTTACTTTGAACCATATTGATATTTGTTACCATCTCAGCTTTCGGCGGATTGAGCATATAATGACGTCATCGACAATATGCTTCGTCGGTGCTACAAGTGGTCACTTCCCCTCAATGTGTACCATATGTGTAACATATGCGATTTATCCGGTGTAAACAATGGGTGCGTTCACGAAGCTTAACAGTTGCACAATAGTTGAGCATCCGATAAGTGAGCAGTAGAAATATACACTGAACGCAACTGATCAGAGTTCTGCGCGATTTTGTTGCGCGGAAAAAATGTCAGATAAACGTACTAAATATTACGGCCCGTCTACACGTGTATGTGTCTTGTAATTATTAAGTATTTTTATAAATATTTTTATAAATATAATTTATATGTGTCTGTTACAATGTATTCTACACCATCCTTGACATTCCCCGCTATATACAGGGTGTCCCATTTTAATCTGGCCGGCTGAATAAAATTTCCAAATACAGTTGTCCATTCAAATTTTGCTCGTAAAAGATTGATCCAACCAGATGGTCTCCAACTATACCCGCCCAGACATTCACACTCCAACGCCTTTGTGTGCGATAATCTCTTCGCCAATTCGGATTTTCTTGGACGTAATAATGAGCGTTATGCAGATTAACGCCTCCCATGTTATCAAATTTTGCCTCATCTGAGAAGAGAACTATCGAAGTAAAAAGGGTCACGACGCATCTGGTTTTCGCCAGATGATGCAAATGTGCATTGCACAGAATGGGCACCAGATTGAGCACTTGATGTCATAGATCGAGTTCAATAATCAATCAATCGGCCCTTTTGAGGGCCAATGATGTGCAAAATCCTATCGGCGACCTCCACGTGGTGCACATCGGGTGATGCTAATGCCGAGGGTACTGGACATGATGAGATAAAAGATTTTTTCCAAACATTGATGGAAAAAAGTGCACGATCAACTATGCGAAAATTCGAGTGAATTCCTTGCATCATTCCAAGAACTTTTTGTCTTCTGCAATTTCCCCCCAAACCCCACCATTCTCGAGTAAAAAATTCAGAAAGTTTGAAAATTTCAATTTTGGAGGCTGAATAAGTGAAATTAGTTTGCGTTATAAAAAAATGCTTCAGACAAAAGTTTCATTTTTTTTTACGTAGAATCGATTGCCGATGTGAAAAATAGGGGTTCCCATTTAAGAAAAAAAGTTGACCTTGAATGACCTTGAACCCTTCACCCGAGACCAAAATTGTTGATGGCATCGAATGCCCCCCTTAGAACTGAGCAACATTTATCTGACATTTTTTTCTGGAAAATATCTTCGAATTTTATTCAGCCGGCCGGATTAAAATGGGACACCCTGTATATTTATGGATTTATTTGACTATTTTCTTTGTAATTTTCTTTATTCATAGGCTGCACCATGTTGGATTGGAGACTGAATAAAGGTAACGACGAATATTTATGATGAGAAAAATGGCAATCGCTCACTCAACATGTTGCGAGTGAACGCATCGCTCAGTAGCGTTCAGGATGAAATCACTCAACAGTTGCACAACAGTTGAGTATCGTGAACGCACCCAATCAGTCGTAAACAAATAAGATTGTCCGATTCAAATAAACTTACGATTATTTTAAATATCTTAATGTGATGTTATAGATTTCATGAATTACACGTATATAATAAATTATATATTTTATTTTTGTCATATTTCTTGTTTACACATTTTTTTCCGATACAGAAATCATTGTTACGAAATATAGGTTTGGGATCATTTAAAACCCAATACACATCGCTCTCATTTAAATGGCTGTATCGCGCAGGACTTGCTCGCAATCTACCTACAATCTGCTGTCAGGTTATGTGCGCAGGATCTGCGCGGTTTCTGCCGACAATCTGTTCGCACGACCTGTCACGCAGGTTTTGTCATATTTTTGGCAACAAGTTGGCAACAGCCTCTGATAGAACAGGTCATGTGTTAGATTTGATGCCTATTTGGTACCAAAAATTTAGCAGGTTCTGCGTAGAATCTGCGTATGCAGGTTTGGCTATCTGGGTTCATATTGCATATTTGATATTTACAGGTAGCTGTGTTTGATTTGACATTTACAGATAATTGTATTGGGACATTACTATTGAACAGAAGTACAATCGATTCACTGACAGCAGATTGTAGGTAGATTGCGAGCAAGTCCTGCGCGATACAGCCATTTAAATGAGAGCGATGTGTATTGGGTTTTAAATGATCCCAAACCTATATTTCACTATCACGCAACACAAAATATTCTATAAAAAATATCTTTTATTATTATATGTATTCATATATATTTATTTATTATTTATTTATTATTATTTATTTATTATGTTTATTTGTCCATAACGAGAATACATTATTTCATACTGTATATTTCACATTTTCATATTGCAGCGTTGGAACATATTTGTTATTAAGCAGAAACAGAATCGATAAGCCATATCTAGGTAAAGCACTGTTTAAAAGATATCTTTTATATATATTCTTGCCTAAAACAAGAATATGTTATTTCATATTGCATATTTTATATGTTCAGGTTGCTGCTGTGAGGATAAATGTAGGCGAAATGACACATTGGCGTTTGAAATCCACTCTGCAGGACTTTACGAAGTGCGGACAGATGAGTTGAGATCATCGACGTGAAGCTCTCGTGCTCGACATCGTGTTACAATAATAATTTTTTACATCGCAGAAGCCTCAAAAGTATCAAGTTGTAGACAATTTCTTACAAAATTAAATTAGTTGTTGCGTTGAATAGTTATTGTATATTACCTAGGATTGTGTAAGTAAGGATAGTTAAAATTGATAATAAATAATACATATGAAATAATGCATAATTCTTTTATAAGATTCACAAATAAAATTACACATATAACCGGGATATATTAAATTATGCATTGTTGCGTGATAAAATTAGTAAAGAGGACCGTCATATGTCATTAATAAAATATATGATGGGGTTGGAGGTGGAGCCACTTCTATACTTTTTATAATAACTAAATATTAAATGTTCAGAGAATTGTAGTTACACTTATGATGTCCATTATAGCTCCGACCATTTTTTCTTGGTCACGCAGGGGAAATCCATCATGGATACCCCCCCCCCTTGGGGGGTCGAGGGGTTATGTCGGACTCTTACCGACTAAAACACCTGCGGGATGTCTACCTGTCGGACCGGTGAGAGGGGAGTTAGGGGAACTACTCCCGTATTCCCTCCCGAACCCCCCGGCCCCAGGGCTCTCCGGGAGCCCCACGCCTCCGCGTACCGCGCCCTGTTCCGCAAAGGGAATCCAGGGCACGGCCCCGGCGGGTTATCCCGCCGGTTGGCCGTCTGGTGTCTACCTAGGAGAGAGGGGATATCCACCCTCCCTCCTTATCTCCCCTCCCAGCTAGGGAGGGAAGGATTTTGGGGGAGTGGGCCCAGCCCCAACTGGGTGCTCCACTCCCCCCTGTCCCTACCCGTCCGACGCGCAGGGGTAAACCAGGGAATTCACCTCAGGCGAGTCCCTCAGAGGACCCGCTCCGGTCGGGATCCCCCCCCCCCCGCGGACGGAGGCTGGCTCGAGGCGGCCGAGGAGGATCTGGCCCTCCATCATCCAGAGATCCTTCGTCCTCTTCAGCCGGTGTAATATCGGGTCCGCTTTCTAGCACTTCCCCCCCGGGGAGCGCCGACCACCACGTCGTCTCCTGCGACGGGCTACCGGTCGACGCTTCCGTTCGGCGGCCTCCTTTTGGGACAGAACGTCCTTGCAAAAGGAGACCGCCGCTTCCCATACCCCGTCGCTCCTGCACATGGCCTGGACTAGGCGGGAGCGATATCTCCTCCTCCCGACACCCCACCGCCCCTGCCAGGACACGGCGCTCCACTCCCCAGGCCGGACAAGCGGCCAGAGTGTGGTACACCATGTCCATTAGGACATAGAGATTAGGATATAGACGGGGCAATGGTGGCAACGGGTGGTGAGCTCCTTACCGATCCGGTGCAGGTACTTGCCAAAACACCCATGGCCCGTCAGCACCTGCACCAGATGGAAGGTCATTCCACATCTCCTCCTGCCCGCTATCTCTGGCAGGCAAGGGCGGACAGCCTCGGCCGTTATGCGCCCGAACCCCCGTGCGTCCGACAGAACGTCGCCCCACATCTCCAGTTTCCGAGCACTGGCCTAGGACTTCAGGCCCTGCAGGTCCTTGGCCGATAGTTCCGCCGCCTCGCGGAGCCCTTTCACCTTCCAATAAAGGATGGATCGCTCTTCAGCTATGAGCTCCACGGGGGGAGACCTGGCCAGGGTGGTCGCCGCCATGTACGACAGCGTCCGGAATCCTCTGACCGCTCTTATGTACAGGGGCCTCAGAGCGGCTCGCATGCGGGCGATCCCGTCTCTGGACGCCCGCAGCTGAGTCGCCCATATTGGCGCCCCGTACAGGGCGATCGAGAGGACCGCGCTGACGTATAGGCGGCGAGCCCTCCATCCCGGACCCCCATGGTTGCGCAGGAGACTGGCTACTGCCAGCCCTGCCCCGCGCACCCTGGGGGTCAGAAGCCTGAAATGAGGCCCGAAGCCCCAACGGCTGTCCAACGTCAGGCCGAGATATTTTATCATCGGCCCGACGCGGATGTGGACGCCATCGACTAGGACCCGTGTCTCCGGCGGCGCCCCTCGACTTCCATCGTGAAAGAACACGGCTTCCGTCTACTGAGGCGCCACCCTGAGTCACCCAGGTCCACGATGGTACCCACCACCGATGCCACCGCAATCTCCGCTTTGAGGCGGGCTTCCCCCCAGCTCTCTCCTCCGGCCGCCACTAATGTGTTGTCCGCATAGCAGACGACGTGGCAGCCTGGGGGGAGATACCAAATCTTTTTTTTGGTCACGCAGGGAAATCCATCATGGATACCCCCACCCCCCTGGGGGGCGGGGGTTATGTCGGACTCTTACCGACTAAAACCCCTGCGGGATGTCTACCTGTCGGACCGTGAGGTGGGGAGTTAGGGGAAATGCTCCTGCATTCCCTCCCCAACCCACCGGCCCCAGGGCTCCCTTTTGGGAGCCCCTCGCCACTTATGTACCGTGCCCTGTTCTACGGAGGAAATCCAGGGCGCGGTCCCTGACGGGTTGCCCCGCCGGTTGGCCTTCTCGTGTCACCGGTGAAGGAGAGAGGTGACATCCACCCTCCCTCCTTACCCCCCACCCTGCTAGTCAGGGAGGAAAGGATTTGTGAGGGAGTGGGCCCAGCCCCAACTGGGACACCACTCCCCCCTATCCCTACTTGTCCGGTCGCTCGGGGGGGAAAGGTAGGGAAGGTGGAACACCACCCCCTACTACCCCCTTGCGACCGGAGGCGGGCTCGGGACGGCCGAGGGACCTCACGGCCCTCGCGAGTCGGTGAGCTCTCCTCGACTGGCGCTGCTCCGGGCCCGCTATCGTGTCCCTCGACTCACGAGGGGCTCCGACCGCCCCGGCGCCGCTCCCCACGGTCCCGGTACGGTCGTCGCCCCCACTCAGCGGTCTCCTTCTGGGACATTACTGCCTCGCAGAAGGAGACCGCCGCTGTCCATGCCTCCTCGCTCCCGCACATGGCCTTGACCATGCGCGGGAGCGAGAGTTCCCCCTCCCGGCATCCCACCGCCCCGGCGAGGACACGGCGCTCCCCGGCCCATGCTGGACCCGCAGCCAGGATGTGGTACGCTGTGTCTTCCATCACGGGGCAGTGATGGCATCGAGTGGTGGGCTCCTTACTAATCCAGCGCAGGTACCGACCGAAGCACCCATGCCCGGTCAGCACCTGCGCCAGACGGAAAGACAGTCCACGTCCCCTCCTGCCTGTCAACTCGGACAGGCAGGGACGGACAGCCTCGGCCGTCGCTGGCCCGGGCCACAGGGTATTGGACAATAAGTCCCTCCACTTCTCCTGGGTGCGAGCCTAGGCCTGGAGCCTCAAACCCCTCAGGATCCTGACCGACATGTTTCCCACCCTGCGGAGCTCCTTCACCCTGCAATAGAGGGTGTGCCTCTCCTCGGCGAGGAGCTCCACAGGGAGAACGCCGGCCAAGGTGGTCGCCGCCATGTACGATATGGTACGGTACCCCCGAATCGCCCTAATTAGTACGGGCCTCAGCGCCTGCCGCAGTGCGCGCTTTTCGCCGCGGCAGACCCCCAGTTGTGGCGCCCATATGGGCGCCCCGTACAGGGCGATCGAGAGCACCGCCGTGACGTACAGGCGGCGAGCCTTCCAGCCTGGACCCCTTTGGATGCGCGTCAAACTGGCTACAGCCAGTCCGGCTTTGCGCACCCTGGGGGCCAATTCCCTGAAGTGGGGTCCGAAGCTCCATCGGCTGTCCAACGTCAGGCCGAGATATTTCATCGTCGGCCCGACGCGGACGTGGACCCGGCCATCAACGAGGACCCGGGTCTCCGGCGGCGCCCCACGACCCTTGCCCTGAAGGAACACAGCTTGAGTCTTTTGGGGTGCCACCTTGAGACCCAGGTCTCTGATGGTTCCCACCACCGATGCCAATGCTGTCTCCGCGCGGAGGTGGGCTTCTCCCCAGCTTTCCCCCCGGCTACCACTAACGTGTCGTCCGCATAGCAGACGACGTGGCAGCCCGGGGGGAGCGGAGTGCGCAGCACCCAGTCGAACGCGATGTTCCATAGCATGGGGCCGAGAACCGACCTTTGCGGAACACCGCGTTCCATTTCGCGCCGGCCTTGGACCCCGCCCTCCACCGGGAAGGCGAGGTCCCTGCCCCCGAAGTAAGTCGACAGGATCCGCAGGAGATAGACGGGTACCCCGTGGTGTTCGAGAGCCGGTCCAATCTCCGACCAGGGCAGGGTGTTGAAAGCGTTCGTTATGTCTAACGACACAGCCAGCAACACCCCGCCCTCCTCCTCCACGACCGCCCGGGCCAGGTCCCGGAAGCACTGGATCGCATCCAGCGTGGACTTTCCGGGCCTGAACCCGTGCTGGCGGTCGTGGAGGTTCGGCCCCTTCGAGGACAGATGTTGGACGAGGCGGTCGTCAATGATGCGCTCCAGCATCTTGCCCGCCTCGTCCAGCAAGCATATCGGCCTGTAGGCCGACGCACTCCCGGGTGCTTTGCCCTCCTTGGGGAGGACCAACTTGGCCCTCCTCCACTATGGGGGGAATACCCCCTCCCTGAGCCACCCGCTCAAAACCCTGCACGTAGCCGCGGACAGGTTTCCCTCGCCGAGGGCGAGGGCCCTGGACCGGTCAGGAATTCCGTCGGGGCCAGGGTCTTTCCCCTTGGCCCCGAGTCTTCTCCTGGCCGCGGTGAGCTCCTCTGGACCGCCAGACCCTCTTCCTAATCTCACTCCCCCATCGGAGGGGTCGGGATCTCGGGGAGGCCCCCTTCTGCCCGCGGAAAGAGGGCATCCAGGAGCCCCTCGAGGGTCTGGTGATCCAACGATTCCATCGGAGGGCGCGTTCATGGGCGGATCTTCCCCATCACCCTCTTGTATGGGCGCCTCCATGGATCGTCGTCCAGGGAGCTCACCAGTTACTCACAGGCCGCTCGCTTGGCCTCGACGATGGCGGCCTTGAAGACTTCCCTAGCTCGTAGGTAGCCCTCTTTTGCCCCTGCGACATCCCCGCCTCGTCGCCGGGCCCGGTAATAACGTCTTCTGGCTTGAACGGAGGAGTCTCGGAGGTCCTCCAACTCCTCCGTCCACCAGTACGTGGCCCGGCGCCGGCGGGGGTGGGATTGGGGCATCTCGACGTCGCAAGCCGACGCCACGAAACCTACAATTTCCCCAGCACCCTCCGCGGGGCTGGGGTACCACTCACCTGGCCCCACATCTAGGTGCCAGGTGGCCGCAAGGACGGCCGCCCGAAACTTGTCCGTATCTCGATTGAAAGGCCATTGGGGAGGGGAAAGTTCCCTTCCCCTGGGCTGCGGGCCAACACCTGTGCAGGTTTGGGGAGGCGGAGGGTCCACACTATATATCTGTGGTCAGACAGCGATTCGCCCTCCGCTTCCACCCTCCATTCTTGGAACAACCCGGCGGCCGAGGGGGTAGCCCAGGTCAAGTCGATGACCGACTGCCCCCCCGGCCGCACACAGGTGCTGGTTGAGTCTCTGTTCATTAACAGCAGGCCCAGTCCCGCTGCCCAACCGATCACGGCCTCGCCCCGAGGGTCCCTGTGCCGCGGACTGCAACCCCACTCTTCCGAGTGGGCGTTGAAGTCCCCGGCTATCACGACAGGCCGGGGATGCGCCCCAGCACCCCGATTCTGTCCAGGACCCTTTTCACCGGGGCGAGCTCACCGAGACCGGCCTTGTTCCTGTGGTGAGGGAGATACACCCCCACCACAGTGATGGGCCTCCAATCGACCGCCATATACGAGGACCCGTTCTCCCTGAATGCACAAGGAGGTATCCCCGCTGCAGGGTTCGCCACCATGGCCACCGAGCCGTCCGGGCTGCCGAACCAGTTAACACTGCGAACCGGTACCCAGTACGGCTCGGCGACCACCCCCAGCCCGGCGCCCAGCTGAGACATCCTCTGCATGCAGAAGTCCTGAGCTCGGGCGCCGTGGCCGATGTTGCCCTGTAGAACCCGGAGTGTCGTGAAGACTAAGCCTTACACGCCTCCTCCAGGCTGCCTACATCCACCCCCTCTTCCTGGGAGACTTCTGACGGCAAAGCCGTCTCAGTCTCCCCGAAGGGGGTTTCGGCCATGGTGACCTCCAGCGTGGGTGTCTATGCGGAGACTCGGGAGGTCCCTACCTGCGTGACATCCTCCTCTCGGGGGTACGAGGGCGAGTCAACCTGCAGGGGAGTCGGGGGCAGCGCTCCCACCTCCCCTTCCTCTACGTCTGTCGGGGGTGTGTCCGAGGGCTCCACCCTCCTTACCTTTGTCGCCTGTGCTTCCTCCTCCGGGTCGTCCTCGTCCCTGTTCGCCTTGTCCTCTTCTTCCCCTCTCCTCTTCCTGCGGGGTAGAGGTTCTTCCGGGTCTTGGGTCGTAGTCCTCTCCGGTTCCTAGTTCCAGTCTATTAGGTCGGGGGAGGAGTCCCTCTCCTCCCCTTTACCCTCTGGGATTTTTATTATGGAAGGGGCCGGATCCGTTCCAGCTCCACCTCTCCTTTGTCACTCGACAGGGAGGAGACTGGTCCACTCTTCTCCCCAGGCTTTGTCGGGTCCGGTCCTCCTCCGGCGGTGATGGTTCGGGCATCCTCCCAACCGGTATTCTCCTTCCCTTTCTGCCTCTCTCCTTCTTTCCTCTTTCCCCCCTTTCTCCTTCCGGAAAGGGGTTTGCAGGCGGGTCCTCCGATCTTATGACCGGAGGGCACGGAGGTAGCACATTCCGCTGCGGTCGACGGCGCTGATGCACCGCTCTAAGCAGCGGAAGTACAACGTTGCGCGAGCGGGCAGCACCGACTCCCCGCTGGGAGACGCTCATCACGCCCGAGTAAACTTCCTCAGGCGAGCATCCCCCAGCAAGGGCCACCGCGGCCGCCACCTCTTCGGCCCCGGTCGTCGCATCCAGCCCAGCAATTCGCAGTACTGCGAACTTTACCGGCCGCTGGATGCGATAACCAGGGCCCTTTTCCGCCGCGAGCTTGCGGAGCTCCTCCGCAAGCCGGTCGGCGGATGCCCCGACGTTGAGGCCAGGCATCTCTATCAGCATCGCTCTGTTCAGGCCCCGGCAGACCCTTGGGGAAGAATTTTTCCTCAGGTCCGCCGGTCTGATTCGGCGCCTGGCCTCGACCATAAACTCGTAATACTCTCCGTCGGGGCACGTTATGGTGACGGCCGCAGAGCGCGGCTTCGGCTTACCCTGCCCGGCCGTCGTGTCTCCCTCCAGGAACCCTTCTGTTTTGGGGTGGTAGAGGAGTTCCCCTTCTTCTTCTCCTCCTCCACTCTCCTCTGTCTCTCCTTTCGTCCTACCACTTAGGACCACAACTCCTTTTCTTTCTTCTTCTCTCCTTCTTTCTGGTCCCTTCGAATTGGGCCCCGGACTGCCTCTAGCAGGACCTTTGCCGGCGTCCCTTTTCCTCCCTGCTGGGCCTTTCTCTCCTCCTCCTTCATCCGCTTGGCCCTTTCCTTTCTTCTCCTTTTCTGCTCCTTTCTCCTCTCTTTCCTTCCCTTGCCCTTTTCCTTTTCCTTTGTCCTTTGGGCTCCACCGGTGTTTTGAGAGCCTGGGTTTTCCCCTCCGGGGCCTCCCGTCCTTCCTTCTTCCTTTCTTGTCCTGCTGCCGCCGGATTTTTGTTAGTCGCTGGGGTCCCCACCGCCACGGCCGTCCGGCCCACCCCGCTCGCAGCCTTAAAGAAGTCTAGCTCGGCCCGCATCTTGTCGAGCTCCTCCCTATGGCTGCAAGTATGGGCCGTGGCGGTCATGGCGGCGTCCAACTCCTCCGCCTTCTCCGTTTTCCACGTTGGGGGAAGGGGGTGCTCCGGAGCATTGTCGTCGTACGACGGTATGTCCACGAGCAACCCCCCACCCTCTGCTTCTTTCCCCTTCACAATAGAAGGAGGAGGAGAGGAAGGATAAGTTTCCCTTCTCCTCTTCTTCTTCCTCCTCTTCATTGCTTCCCTCCTGGATCTCTCCTCCTCCTCCTCCTCTGTGGACTTGGACGTAGATCCTCCCGCTGCCTTCGCATACGACAGTTTCCTTCCTTTCGGGAGTAAAGGTGGATGGGGGGTAAGGGCAGAGAGAGCTGAGGCCTTCAAGGCCTCTAATTCCTCGCCCAGCTTCCTATTTTCCACCCTCAGCTTCGGCAGTTCCTTGCGAAGCTCCTCCGCCTCCCTCTTTGTTTCTGTCGCCTCCTCCCCTCTGCTATCCAACTCAGCAGTCCTTGCGAGCAGGGTGGCCATAACGGTCTCGGAGGTGGCCACGGCGCGATTCAGTAACACCACGAAGGTCCCCTTTAAAGTGCGGGACCTCTGTGTGACCAACCGAACCGCGCCCAGAGTTCGGCCCACCTCCGAGGCCAGTTCTGCCACCCTGGCCTCCCTGAGGAGGTTGATTGTGGCGTTATTTCTAAATAGATCCTCGACCTGGCGCTTGTCCTCTAAAGAACGAAGTATGCCCGTGTCGAGGAGGATTCTGATATCTTGCTCCAACCTCCTGTTGTCCTCCTCCTTCTTCCTCTCCATCTCCATCTTCTTCTTCTTCTTCGCTCCTACCCTCTCACCCGTGGTGGGCAGCCTGCCAGGCCCCCTCCTCGTGAGTTCAAGGGCAGGAATCTCCACACCAAAGGAGCTGCCGCTGGTGTTGGTGGCCTCTCTCGTCCTCTTTCTCCCCCCGCCGATGTCCTTGGCTCTGCTCGGTCCAGTTACTGGTCCCGACGTGGTCCCCGCAGGGCCCTGGATACGTATCCTGCAACCTTGCGAAAGCAAAACGTCGGAGCGGACCACCGGAACGGTGGTCCGCCCCGAGGCCCCCGCTGTCCCATCGGTCCCCTCTTTTGTCCCTTCCGGACACACCCTCTGTATCTCCTTGTTATTTATAGGGGAGGTACCTTCTACCCCTGCTTGGAACAGAGAGGACCTGGCCTGTTGGCCCCTGATACCAGGGTTTTACCTTCGGACCCCAGGGACATACTTGTCACGCGTTGGGTGACCGCCCGCGTTACCCTACCCGGCGGGCTCACCGCGCACTCTCCGCGGTCAGAGAGGCGCTGCTTTGAGGACGGTGGTGGGTCTTCGATTTTGGACGACCCTCCAGAGGCTAACCCCCTGGAGTCCGTCGGCTCTACCTCCTTGGGGGGAGGGGAGGAGGCACCCGCCTGGGGGATTCCTACCACCTCTATAACCCCCGTCCCTACTTTCAAAAAATCTCCCTCCGGAGTGGGTGGTTGGTCCATGGACGCGCTGCTACGTCGTCCTTTAGCGACCGTGAGCCCGAGGGCTCTGAGCCCGAAGACTCGGAGTAGTTGGTTTTTATAATTTTGGAATCCTTTATTTTGGTCCCACGTGTTCGGCGGGAAGTGGGCGTCGACTCCGGGTAGAGCCCCCGCATTACCCGGGGTAAGGCTAGCGTTTCCTGGGGTTCGCCAGGTGCCCCAGATGAGGAACCACTTGCAACAGGTCACGCACCTGCCATTCATCCCATAAGCGTGGCATGCCTCAACCGTAGGATTACGTGGTGTTTTATAGAGGACCCGCCTCGCGGTCCGGCCAATTAAGGCAAGGCCCCCGGCCCCAGAGACATGACCTAGGGTTACGGTGTGATAGGCTAAGGTCTGCATGGGTTGCCTGAGTCTCCTGTACCAGAGTGCCGAAGCACCCTGGCGCCACGCAATTGTGTCAGGTTATACGTCCTGACAAGTACGGGTTTGCATTCAGGGTTTTTCTTCCTCTACAACGATTGCCTTCACCCGGCTCACGAGCCCGTTCTGCCCGCGCTGTAAGGTCCTTTGGGCCCCACGAATGAGACCCTCCAGACCCTGGATAAAACCTGGAGGCAGCTACCCATCCAGGAGTATTATGGACGCTCTTAGTCTGGCTCTTCCGTACAGACCGGCATGGTTGAACCTGCCAGGGGCCGAAGCCCCGCTGGCACAGCTCTGTACATCATAGGGACACGCAAGCTCCCCCACCACGACAAGGTGGCGTCCACGGGGAAGGGGAGATACCAAACCATTTCTCTTTTCTTTTGTAACGCAGGGGAAATCCATCATGGATACCCCCGACCCCTTTGGGGGGGTTGGGGGTTATGTCGACTCTTACTGACTAAAACCCTTGTGGGATGCCTACCTGTCGGACCGAGTGGAGGGGAGTCAGGGGAACTACTCCCGTATTCCCTCCCCAACCCCCCGACCCCAGGGCTCGTTCCGAGCCCTCCGCCATTCTTTACCGCACCCTGTTCCGCAAAGGGAATCCAGGGTGCGGTCCCGGTTGGTCTAGGACCGACCGGTTGGCCTTCTGGTGTCGCCTATGGGGTGAGGGGGCATCCGCCCTCCCCTAGATTCGGGGTGGTGGGGTTTTTGGGGAAGTGGGCCCGCCCCAAAACGGGCACTACTTCCCCCTTTTTTTTTTTTTTTTGACGAGGAGGAAATCCATCATGGATACCCTGACCCTCGGGGAAGGGCCAGGGTTATGCCGGACTCCTACCGGCTAAAACCTCCCCGGGTGGCGCTGCGAAGGGACTTGGGTCGGGGCCCCGGTGCCGCGTAACTGCTAATCGGGGCCCCGAGTCCAGGTTTGCACCTTCTGTCCCTGAGGGGCGGGGCGGGGGAGGGGGGAAGCCGACCCGAGGGTCCGCTTCGACCACCGCTCCCCCAGGGGAAGGGGGAAGCCGGCCCGAAGGCCCGCTTCGATCACCGTTCCCCTTTCCCACCCCTCACGCCTCGTCTCTTCGGTCGGGAAGGGGGAAGCCGGCCGAGGCCCGCTTCACCACCGTTCCCGACCAGACGAGGCGCCGCCAATACACGTTGTGTGGCTGACTGACCCACCGTATCAGCCAGCCACCCTACCTTGGGAGGGCTGGTTGGGGCACCGGGAGTCCCCGCCCGGTGCCCCACCCTCCCGCCCGGCGGTTGCGGGGAGATATACTCCCCTAGCCGCCGGGCTCTCCCCACCTCCGCGGAGGAATGGGGCGGGGGGTCCTAGTGACCCCCCTCCCGCATATCCGAACTACGTTTCGGATTTGCGGTTAGGGGGGGAGGGGCATTTTCGACGGCTTGTCTCCATCGATACCCTCTCCCCCCCTTATTATTATCCGACGCCCTTTTTCGGGCCAGTCGGTGGTCTGTGGGTGTAGGGCCTTGGCCTCAGCCTTGCCCTCCACCCACTACCTTCTCCCGTTGCTGCCCTTGGAGGGGCAGCAGGGGGCGGCGGTGGTGGCGCCACAGCCACCCCTACTGCAGGGGGGGCGGTCAGCATCGCTGCCGCCACCATCAGAGGGGTGAGTCGGTGAAGTACCACCACCGCCACCCTTCCGTCTCCGACTCCTCTCTGGCCTCCGCGGGGGGCACCGTGCCCCCTACGGGGTCCCCGCCTTGCTGGTGCATGTGGGGGAGCAGGAGGGGGAGGGGGGGAGGAGGAGGTGGTGGACCCACGATCCTCCTAAGTTCGTCCTCCTCCGACGAATCAGCGTCTCCCTCCCTGCTCCTGCTCCTCCCCGCTCTCCACTGGCGGTGCCTCTCGCGCCGCCTCCTTTTTCTCCCCCGGCCCTCTGCCCTTCTCCGCATCTCTTCCGCCTCCTCCTTCTGCGTCATGACTGATTCGCAGAAGGAGGAGAATGCGTCCCATCTCTTCTCGCTCCCGAGGATCGCCCCGACTATCCTCGGGAGCGAGAGGTCCTGGCCCAAGGCCCGGACCATGACTCCGCGCTCGGCACTCCAGGCGGGGCAGTCCTGGAGTGTATGTTGCGCGGAGTCATGGTCATGTCCGCAATGGTGGCAGGAAGTTGTGCGTTCCTTCCCGATGCGGCACAGGTACTCACCGAAGCATCCATGCCCGGTGAGCACCTGTGCCATCCTGAATGTCAGGGTTCCGCTTGCCCTTCCCACCCATTCCTGCAGGAAGGGCCGGACGGCCTCGACGGTCCTCCTCCCGTACCTGGCGTTGGCCAGGAACCTTTGCCATCTCTCGAGGAGGACCCGCCGAGTCTGGTGCTTCATCTCACGTATTGCCCTGGCGAGCGGTTCTCCGTCCCCCCCTGTACGGATGAGCTCACGCTTCCTGTCGTACATTCTCTTGTACGACAGGGCCATGAGCTCTAGGGGGGGCATGCTCGCCAGGACCGTCGCCGCCACGCAGGACACGGTGCGGTAGCACCGCGCTACCCTGACCGCCAGCACCCTCTGCACTCTGCGCAATTGCGCCTGCATCGGGCGACTGGCGGCCAGGGCTTCCGCCCAGATTGGCGCACCATATAGCGCCACCGAATTTAAAATTCCTGCGTGGAGGCGAGGAGCCTTCCCGTCTGGTCCCCCGACGTTGGGCATGAGCCTGCCCAACCGGGCGGATACCACCCTTAGTCGGGGGACCAGTCTGTTTACGTGTTCTCTGAAGCACCAGGTGCCGTCCAATTTGAGGCCCAGATAGTTCATCTGGGCCTCCAACGGAACCCTGACTACGCCAACCCGCACCCAGGCTTGGGGTGGCTTCCTTCCCTTTTGATGAAAGAATATGGCTTCTGTTTTTCTTTCAGCCACCACCAAGCCCAGGTTGCGGATGGCACGCACAACTCCTGCCACCGCGATGTTGGCCGTGTTCACGGCATCCCTCCAGTCGTTCCCCCCGGCCAGTATCAAAGTATCGTCTGCGTAACAGACGATACTGCAGCCGCGGGGGAGGGCTGTCCGGAGGACTGAATCATATCCGAGGTTCCACAGTAGTGGGCCCAGAACTGAGCCCTGTGGAACCCCGCAACTCATTCCCCTCTCGCGCACCTTGCCGTCGGCGTCCGTCCACGTGAGACGCCGACCCCGGAAATAATCCTCGATGACGGCCACGAGGTAGGGTGGGAAGCGGAAGTAACTCCGCATCGCCTGCACCACCCTACCCCAGTGCAGGGTGTTGAACGCGTTGGCGATATCCAACGATATCGCCACCGCCACCCTGCCCTCCATCACGATGGCCTCCGAGAGGGATCTCAGATGCTTAATTGCATCTACGGTAGATCTCCCCTCCCGGAAGCCATATTGACCGTCATCGAGGTTGGGACCTTCCCGGGACATATGCTCCTGGAGGCGGGCAGCGATAATCCGCTCAAACAGTTTGCCCGCTTCGTCCAGGAGACATATGGGCCGGTACGCGGAGGGGGAGTCCTCCGGTTTGCCCTCTTTTTGGAGGAGGACCACATTGGCCCTCCCCCAGACTGGGGGGAACCTTCTCTCCCTGAAGGCTCGCGAAAACAGCGAGGCGAACCTCCCGCTTAAGTACCCTGAGGCTAGGGTTAGGACGCGGCCGGGGATGCCATCCGGTCCGGGAGCTTTCCCGTTCTTGACCTTCTTGACACCCCCAGCCACCTCCTCCTCTGTGACCCCCGGTACCTCCCCCTGTTGTTCGGGGGATGGTGGAATGTATGGGGTGATGGGGTTACCCTCCCCAACCGGAAACAGGGTTTCCATCACCCTCTCCAAGAACCGGGGGTCAAGCGTCACCGTCTTAGGGGGCGTCCATGGTCTCATTTTCTGCATTACCATTCTGTATGGACGCCCCCACGGGTCAGCATCTAGTGAGAGGAGGAGGTCGTCCCACCCTCTTCCTCTGGCCGCCCCGATGGCTTCTCTCAGTTTTACCGCTGCTTTGCAGAATTCCATCCGGGCGGCCCGAGTGGCCTCAAGGTCCGGGGGTCGTTTGTTTCGCTCTTTCCGGAACGTCCGCCTGGCGTGGACCGATCTGCGCCTCAAGTCGGCTATCTCGTCGGTCCACCACCAGGCGGATCGTTTCGGGCAGGACCTGACTCTGGGCATGGAGGCATCGCACGCCTGTGCGAGTATATCCATGACCTCCATGACCTCAGAGTCAAGGTCCTGCCCCTCCCTTCGTCGTGGCCAGGTGGAGCCCTCCAGGGAGATCTCCAGGATCTCCCTGTTTAGCCTGGCCAGTGACCATCTTCCGGGTCGGGGTTCCTTCCTTTGGACCGGCCGCAGGCCTTTGGGGGTGACGGACAGCTCCATCTCTATTATCAGATGATCCGACAATGTCTCGATCTCGTCCGCCACCCTCCAGGTCTGCACCCTCCTCATGGCAGCAGGGGTTGCCCACGTTAAGTCAATGATAGACTCCCCCTGCTGCCCCACGAATGTGGATTTGTCTCCTTCATTGAGGATGTGCAGACCCAGGCCCGCGGCCCAGTCCACTGTTTCCTCCCCCCTCCTGTCACCGCGCCGGGATCCCCACACTTCTGATTTTGCATTGAAATCCCCGGCAACGATGACAGGACCCTGGAGATGCTGTCTCACAGCATCTCCTATCTCTTGGAGCCTGGACCTGTACTCAATCAGGTCCAGGCTCTTTTCAGGGGGGAGGTATACCCCGACCACGATAGTCACTCCCCACCTGACCACGACGTATCCCCGGCCAGGACTCAAAAATTTTGCCGGGGGGGAGCTTTCGCTCGCCTTCCATGTGATAACGACAGAGCCCCTGTCGTCCCCGAACCACCTTGGGTGGTTTCTGGGGACATAATAGGGCTCTGCCGCTATCCCTAACCCTGCACCGCGCTCCGCCATCGAGTACTCGAACAGCGGTTGAGCTTGGCGGGCGCGGTGCAGGTTTGCTTGTAGCAGCCTGGTGGTCATTATTTGTCGGTCGGATTGACAATGACCTTCCCACCAGGCTACTCTCCCTCATCGCTCTCAGCGTTTTCCACCGGACGTGGACGCTTTTCTCCTCTTTTCTCCTCCACCTCCATTTGTTCTTCCTCCGCCTGCGTGGAGGGTGGAGGGGGTGGTGGTGGTGGAAGTCGCTTCCTCTGTGGGAGCGGTGATGGAGCCCTTTCTGCCTCTCCATTTTCCGCCTCCCTTTTTCCAGTTTCTCCCTTGCCGCTGGGGGGGACAGGAGGGTCCTGGGGCTTCGGTGCGGACGCCTCTCGCCTCTCCACTGTCCCTCCCGCGGCTTTCCTTCTTCCCTTCGGTGGCCGGCAGGCTGGTCCTCCCATCCTATGACCTGCTGGCACTCCTGCATCAGCGCATACTTGGCACCTGGCTCTCGATACACAATCTCTTGCCAGGTGCCCTTTTTCTCCGCATCTATAACAATTTTCTCTTCTGTCTGCGTTGTTTTTGCAGTTTTGCTGCACATGTCCCTGCTCTAGGCATTTATAACATTGCAATGGTCTTGTTTGCAGCATTTCTGCCTTCACTTGCGTCCAGCCTATTTTAATGCTCCCCATTTCAGCTATCTTTTTAGCTGCCATTATGGGGCATTGTATCCACAGCGATCTTATTTCTCGCACCACTTCCCCCTAACCTATCCTGTCCGTGGCCAGGGGGGATCCATCTTCTTCCTAGGTAGAAAAAGAGCCGGATCCCCCCTGCTGACGGAGTCGGGGCCGAGGTGGCCGAGGAGGAGGGATTGGACCCCTGCTAGTCGGGGCTCCTCCCTCCTCCTCAGCCGGTGTCTCCTCGGACCCACTGCCTAAATGCCCCCCCTCTGGGTTGCCGGCCACCCCGTCGTCGTCGACGACGACGGGTTGTGTGTGGCCGGCGCTCCCTCTCGGCGGCCTCCTTCTTGGACATTACGCCCCTACAGAAGGAGGCCGCCGCTTCCCATCCCTCCTCGCTCCCACAAATGGACGCCACCATGCGTGGGAGCGAGATGTCCCCGTTGCTCCACCCCATGGCCCCGGCCAGGACACGGCGCTCCTCTTCCCAGGCCGGACAAGCGACCAGGGTATGGAGCGCCGTGTCCATGAGCACGGGGCAGTGGTGGCATCTGGTGGTGGGCTCCTTCTCTATCTGGTGCAGGTACTTGCCAAAGTATCCATGGCCCGTCAGCATCTGCACCAGATGAAAGGACAATCCGCATCCCCTCCTGCCAGCCAGTTCTGGCAGGCAGGGGCGGACGGCCTCCGCCGTCTGGCGCCCGTACCCCCGTTGGTCGGACAATTTGCCCGCCCACATCTCGTGGGTACGGGCCACGGCTTGAGACTTTAAGGCCCGCACATCCCTGGCCCTAAGGTCCCCCTCCTTGTGGAGCTCCTTTATCCTCCAATAGAGGATTCCTCCGCAATGAATTCCACGGGAGGAAGCCGGCCAGGGTGCTCGCCGCCATGTATGAGACCGTTCTGTACGATCTCGACATTCTGATAAACATTGGCCTCAGCACCTGCCTCAGCCTTTGTTGGCCCTCGCGGCAAGTGCTGAATTGGGGCGCCCAGATTGGCGCCCCGTATAATGCGATCGACAGAACGGCCGTCGCGTATAGGCGGCGAGCCCTCCATCCTGGACTCCCAAGGTTGCGCTAGAGACTAGCGACTGCCAGTCCCGCGTTGCACACCCTGGGGGCCAAATCCCTAAAGTACGGGCCGAAGTCCCACCGGCCGTCCAACGTCAGGCCGAGATATTTAATCGTCAGCCCAACGCGGATGCGGACGCCATCTATTAGGACCTGGGTCTCGGGTGGCGCCCCTCGACTGCCGTCATGAAAAAACACGGCTTCAGTCTTTTGGGGCGCCACCTTCAGTCCCAGGCCCTCGATGGTTCCCACCACCGATGCCACAGCAGCCTCTGCGCAGAGCTTCCCCCCAGGTCCTCTCCCTGCTGCCACTAGGGTGTCGTCCGCGTAGCAGACGACGTGGCAGCCCGGGGGGAGAGGAGTTCGCAGCACCCGGTTGAACGCGATGTTCCATAGCAGAGGGCCGAGCACCGACCCCTGCGGAACACCGCGCTCCATTGCGCGCCGACCTAGAACCCCGTCTTCTTTGTTGAAGGCGAGGTCTCTGCCCTCGAAGTAGGCCTCCAATATGCGCCGGAGGTAGGCGGGCACCTCGTGGTACTCGAGGGCCCGCCCCACCTCCGGCCAGGGCAGGGTGTTGAAGGCGTTCTTGATGTCGAGAGACACCGTCAACAACACCCCGCCCTCTCTCTCCACGACCGTCGCGGTCAGATCCCGGAGGTACTGAATGGCATCCAGCGTCGACCTCCCGGAGCTGAAACCATATTGACGGTCGTGGAGATCCGGCCCCTCCGAGGACATGTGCTGGACGAAGCGGTCGGCAATAATGCGTTCTAGCACCTTGCCCGCCTCGTCCAGCAGGCAAATCGGCCTGTAGGCCGGCGCGCTCTCGGATGTCTTGCTCTCCTTGGGGAGGAGGACCAACTTGGCCCTCCTCCACGCGGGGGGTATACTCCCTCCTTAAGGCACCCGCTTAAAACCCCGCGAAAGGCGGCGGATAGGCTCTCTTCGCCGAGTGCGAGAGCCCAGGCTAGGCCAGGGATCCCGTCGGGGCCGGGGGCTTTCCCCTTGGTCCCGAGCTTTCTCCTGGCCATGACGAGCTCCTCTGGTTCAACAGCCAGGCCTTCGCTCCAGCCCCCCTCCCCCAGTTCGGGGGTGGGGATCTTGGGCGGGCCCCCCTCCACCCTCGGAAAGAGGGTGTCGAGGAGCCCTTCAAGGGTTCGGCTGTCCAACGACTCCGTCGGCGGGGGCGCCCATGGGCGGGCTTTGCCCATCACCCTTTTGTACGGGCGCCCCCACGGGTCGTCGTCCAGGGAGCTCGTCATTTGCTCCAGGCTTCTCGCTTTGCCTCGGCGATGGCGGTACGGAGGGCCTTCCGGGCAATCCGGTAGGCCTCCACCGCTCTCGTGACGTCCTCGCCTCTTCCCCGGGCCCGGTACAGGTGCCGTCTGGCTTGGACGGAGGAGTCGCAGAGTTCCACGATCTCCTACGTCCACCAGTACGCGATCCGGCGACGGCGTGGACTTGGGGCATCGATGCGTCGCAGGCCGACGCCACAATATCCACTAGTTCCTCAGTCCCCTCCTGGGAGCTGAGGGCCCACTCCGCTGGCTCTTTATCAAAGTGCCAGGTGGCCACGAGAACGGTCGCCTTGAACCTATCCGCATCGAATCGACTGAGGGTCCATCTCCTGGGGAAGGGAAAGTCCCCCTCCCAGGGGCAGCAGGGGGCCCGCACCTGTGGAGGTCTGGGGAGGTGGAGGGCCCACACTATGTATCGGTGATCCGACAGTGTTTCGCCCTCCACCTTCCACTCCCGGAATAACCAGGCGGCTGAAGGGGTCGCTCAGGTCAAATCGATGACTGACTCCCCGTTCAGCCGCTGGCGGACCCCTCGTTTATCAACGAGAGGCCGAGACCCACTGCCCAGTCTATGAGAGCCTCGCCCCTGGAGTCCCTTTGCCGGGGACTACACCCCCACCCTTCCGAAGGGGCGTTGAAGTCCCCGGCAATCACGACGGGTCGGGGATGGCATCTCCGTACCAAATCCCCAATCCTGTCGAGGACTCTCTCAATGCGGGCGAGGTCTCCCAGACTTTCCTTATTTTTACGGTGGTGGAGATACACTCCCACCACCGTGATGGGCCCTCAGTCGACCGCCACAAACGAGGACCCCTTTGCCCTAAGTACACAGGGAGGGGTCCCCGCCGCGGGGTTTGCCACCATGGCGACCGAGATGTCACCGCTGCCAAACCAACCCTCGCTGGTATGTGGCACATAGTGCGGCTCGGTCGCCACCCCTAGCCCGGCACCCAGCTCTAGGATCCTGTTACAGAACAGGTCGGAGATACCAAACCAAACCTAACCAAATCTAACCTAACCTAGGTTTGGTTATCAACCTATAACAACAAAATCAGTGAAATCCGTACAAATTTACCTTACAAAAGGTAAAAAAGAGCCAAGGTACGCGCGTGTGTGTCTGTGCAAAAAACTTATAAAAGCACTTTGTACAAAAATCTATTGTAAAAAAAACGTATTAATAACTATAATAAAAAAATAACTTTTGTAAAAAAATCTTTGTACAAAACTTGTAGAAAAAACCGTATTAATAACTGTAATAAAAACATCCTTACAAAAACTGTACTTGGAAACGTTGTACATCAATTTGTAATAGAAAAGTTACGTAGAAAAATCTTATTAAAATTAAAATAATTTTAATTTGGTAATTGTAATTTGGTTTTATAATTTCATTTTTAACAAAAATGATGAAAATAAAAATTTTTTAGAAAATTTGTTCTATAAAAAACAGTAATTTGTAACATTTGATATTTTTCACTTCAAAAATAGTGATATTGTAAAATAGGATATACAAAATAGGAAATAAAAAATAGGAGATTTCCGCCAAATGAAAATGACAACAAACTAGTATTATGTTATTACATTTCTTATTACATATTACATTTCTTATTTGTTATGTATTTCTTATGTTCTTGTTTTTTTATATCGCTGTTTGTTGAATATATATTAATGAAGTAGTTTGTTACAGGTACTATTGATTCACTGATAAAATAATTTCCTAGCAAACACCAAGTAACAGTTATATAATTGTTTACTGTAATTTCCCACTTAACAATATAACTATTGTATAATATAACACACATGTTATATTGCAATTATATTATATAGTTGGAAATTATAACTAACTGCTATATCTAATAATTATATAACTGCTATATACTATTTACTGGGTTGTCACAGTTATTATTATTTTTAACAATAACAGTAATGCAAGTAACGCGTTAACTTACTATGTATGTATGTATGTATTCTTTATTGCCTCCCCTTGGGGTTACAATTCTTAACCTTTACATTTCCTTTATCTTATCTCTTACATTTTAATCTGTTAAATTAATTCTAATCGCTTACATTCTAATCGCTTGAGAGAGAGAGAGAGCTCCGCACACACACACCTCACTCTTCTCCATTCTCTCCCCCTCTCTCATTCTCCACTCTTTTCCTCTCATTCCATGACCTCCGTTTCCGGTGCTCCTATCTCTCTCCTTCTCCGCCTCCCCCTTTCTTCCCTCCTCCTCCTCTTTCCTCTCCTCTCCACCATTTTTCCACTTCCTTCATCCACTTCTCCCCTTTTCCCTCCTCTCCTAGTACCTCCCTCTCCATCTCCTGCCATCCCCTTTCTTCCCCCCATCCTGTGCACTCCTCCCATATATGCGTCCATGTTTCTTCCCTTCTCCCACACATCCTGCATCTCCTCTTTTCCTCCTCCTCCCAATACCTTCCTCCTCTTAGCTCACATCCTAGCCTAAATCTCGCTATCCTCCTCCATCTTTTCTCTCCCCACCCCATTTTCAGATATCCCGGTACTCCCCTCCCTTTCACCCTTCCGTATCCCTCATTGTGTCTTGATTCTCTTATCCTTTCCCATCTCTCCTCCTCCTGTTTTCTCCTTTCTCTACTCTTTATTTCCTCTCCCCTTATCTTCTCTCCCTTTTCCCTCCTTTCTCCTATCTCGTCTATTTTCCACCCCCTATCCTCAAATAACCTTCTCCTCTCCTCTTCCCATTTCCCCACTTCTTTTCCTCTCCTTGCCCTATTCCTCATGTCCATCCAGCACCTTCTTGCTATCTCTCCTCCTTTCCCTTCCTCCAGTCTCTTCTCATATCCCCATGCTCTCATTCCTGCTCTGCCTCTCATTAATTCCCTCTGCATCTCCTCTCTTATTATATACCCTGGGGTCCATCTCTCTACCCCCAATATCCATCTTAAATATCTTTCCTGTAGCTCCTCTATCTCTCTCCTTTCTTTCCATCCCCATATCTCTACCCCGTAGCTTATCACCGACCAATTTGTCGAACAGCCATACCCTCCTACCCCAGTCCTTTCCAAACCTCCTCTTTCCTATCCCCCATACTTGTCTCATCACCTTCGCTCCTTTCTTTACCCTATCCTTGATCTGCTCTTCTTGCCACCCGTTCCTTCTTCATTCCCCCCTTCCTTCTCATCATGTATCCTAAATATTTATATTCCTTTACTTCCTCTATCCTCTTCCCCTTCCATCTCCAATCCACTTTCTTCCATTTTCCACCACTTTTCCTGCACCTCATTATTTTCGTTTTTTCTATATTTATTTCCAGTCCCTTCTTTTCTAAGTATCCCTCCAGTTTCCCCATCATTTCCTTCATCCCCTCCTCATCCTCTGCCAATACCGTCAGATAATCCGCATATGCCAATGTGTATACCCTCTCTTCCCCCAGCCTTACCCCTCGCCAGCCTCCCTTCATCAGTTCTTCATCTATATCCGCAATTAATAATGTAAATAATATTGGGCTTAGCGGGCATCCTTGCCTCACCCCTCTCCCTGTCCAGAATCTCTCTCCCTCTCTCCCCCCACTCTCACTCTATTCCTTGTCTCCCCTATCACCTCCTCATATCTCCTTATCAGCCCTTCTCTCATTCCCCTTTCCTTCATTGCTCTTCCTAACATCCCCCTATCCACTGCATCAAATGCCGCCCTAAGATCCACAAACAGTATTATCATTCTTTTCTCTCTCCTTTCCACCTGCCTGTTTATTAGATAGTTTAATGCATACACATTATCTATCGTCCCCCTTCCCTTTCTGAATTCCGCCTGACTCTCTGGCAAAATCCTTTTCTTTTCCATTTCCTCTTTCATTCTCTCCGCTAGCACCGCCGTGTACACTTTGTACGCTGTTTGCGTCAGCGTCACTCCTCTGTATTCTTCCACCCTTTTTCCCTCCCCTTTCTTCATTATCGGCACTACCCTTCCCTCATTCCACTTCTCCGGCCACCCCACCCCCTTCCACACTCTTTCACATATCTCCCCCAACCATCTTTGTACCTCCTGCCCCCCGTACTTCCACACCTCACTTGGAATTCCGTCTCCTCCTACCGCTTTCCCATCTTTTAATCTCTTTATCACCCTCCCTATCTCCTCTTGCTCCAGTCTTTCTTCCCCATCCTCCTCCCCTACTCTATTTATATCCCTTCTTATCCTTCCCTTCGCTCCTCCCAATATTCTCCTGAAATACTCCTCCCATTCTTCCATTTTTATCTCCTCATTCACTCCCCTCCTCCTCTTTCTTTCCCTATTTATCACCTTCTATACTTGCTGTTCTGTCCTAATCTCCCCTACCTCCTTCTCCCATCTCTCTCTTTGTTCCCTTTTCTTCTCCTCACATATCCTCTTGTACCTTTGTCTCTCTTCCTTATATCTCTCTCCCTCTCCCCCCATTTCGTCTCTATTCCCTTAATTCCTCCCTCACTCTCTTTTCCGCCTCCCTACATTCTTCATCCCACCATCCCCCCTTTCTTCTTCTCTTTCCCTCTACCCAGTCCTCTCATCGTCTCTTTTATCTCTCCCTCCAAATTCCTCCATTCCTCCTGCACTCTCTCTTCTCTTCCCCCTTTTCTCCTGAATCTTTCTCCAAAACCTTCTACCTCCTCCCTCGTCCATCTACTTTTTCCTCCTCTCCTCCCCCTCTCCCCGCTCTTCCCTTTTCCACTCCCTCTTTTCCCTCTTTATCCATACCACTACCGGCTGATGGTCCGATTTCGCTCTCTCTCCCACTTCCATCCTTTCTATCCCTTCCACCGTCACTATGTTCCCAATCACATAATCTATCACTGACATCCCTCTTCCTCCTTGTTATATGTCCATTCCCCTTCCTCATCCCCCATTACATTTTCATTTAGAATCCACCATCCTCTCTCTCCTAAAAATTCGCATAACCTTCTCCCTTTCTTACATAATTTTCTATCCTTTGAGTTCCTACTCCCTTCCTCTCCTCTCTCCTTTTCGTCCCCTCCCACTATTTCCTCTCCTTCCCTCCCTGTTCTCACGTTCCAATCTCCCCCTATTACCGTCTTTCCTTCCGCCTCTCCCTCCTCCATCCATCTCTTCATCCTCTCCATCTTTTCTTCATCCTCTCCATCTTCTATATCTCCGTTTATATATACCCCCACTACTCTCCACCATTTCCTCCCCAGCCTCACCTTCCTAACCGTTATTCCTTCCACCTCCTCCTCTTCCTCTCTCCTCATCTCTATTCCCTCCCTTACTCCTACCACCATTCCCTCCATCGCTCTTCCCTTCCTGTTTCTTCTCCTCGCTTCCTGGCATTCCCACCTGTACCCCTTCGGCAACCTCCTTTTCATCCTTTCCCATCCCGTCCCATCTATCCATGTCTCACACAGTATCATCACATCCCATTCTCCTAGTTCCTCCCAAAGATCTCCATCTTTATTTCCCAACCCCGCCACGTTCCAGAAAGCCACCGTATATATTTTTCCCACTCTTCCCCCTCTCCTCTCCCCCCTCCATCCTTCCTCTCCTTTCGTCTCACCTCCTCCTAGTTTCCCACCCTTTCCCACTACTTCTCCCTTACTTCATCCCATCTCTGCATTCTCCCATTTAACCACATCCTCATATACCCTACCTGTACCTTCTTGCCCTTCCTTCTCTCTTCTTCTGCCTCTCTTTCTATCCTCTATTTTGTCTTCCTCTCTTCTGCTGTTAAATCATCTATCCTTTTCCTTCTTCCTTTCAGTTTCTTCTTTGCCTCCATCACTTCCCTCTTCTCTTCTACACTTCCTAATTTTACTAGTACCATCCCTTCCCCTTTTTTCTCCTCCTTCCCTATCTTCTTCACTTTTCTCATTTCCACCTCTAGCTCCAACTTCCGCCATACCTCCTTCACTCCCTCCTCAACTCCTTTCTCCCCTATCTCCACCCTCCTTATCGCTACATTCCTTCTCCTCTCTTCCCTTTCCCTTTTATCTATCCTTATCTCCAACTCCCTTATCTTTTCTCTCTCCTTCTCTCCTATTTCTCCTGCCTTTTTCCTTTCTCCTTTTCGTTCCTCCAATCTTCTCACCTTTTCCTCTATTTTCCTTATCTTTTCCTCCCGCTCCCCCCTCTCCCTCCTCCATTCTTCCCACTCTTTCCTCCTATCTTCTCTCTCTTTTCTCAGTTCCTCTCTTAATTCTCTAATCTCTCTTTCTCTCCTCTCTCCCTCCTTCTTCACTTCCTTCTTGAAACCTCTTTCTTCTTCCATTAACTTCCATACCATTACTTTCACCTCCCCTTCTTTTATCCATCCTCCCCTCTTTTCTTCTCCTTCCTCTTTCTCTATTCCTCTCCCCCTTTCCCCCCTGCCTCCTCCTCCTGCCAACTTCCTGTATCCTTTGTATTCTTTTTCACTACTCTTTCCTCCTCTCCCCTCTCTCCCTCTCTTGTCTTCCTTTTCCCCTCCCACATCAACTCTATCCCGCTTCCTATACTTCCCATGCTACTTGCACTGTCCCTTCTCAAACTTTCCGCATTTGTCGGTCTTCCCCTCCTTTTTTCCATCCTACCCTCCCCCCTCTGTTCCTCCCCTTCCTCCACATTCCCTCTTCTTTCCTCCTCCATCCTCTCCCCCTTCCCCTCCTCCTCAGCCTCTACCTTCTTTTCTTCAAGTTCTCCGCTTCCTTCTCTTAGTTCTCCTTTCCGCCACCAGTCCACGCCACCTCCTTCACTCGCTTACCTCTCTCTATCTTCTACACTCCCTCTGTTTCCTAACCTTATCTACCCACTCATTTCCTTAGCCTTCTATCACTTTTCCTCCACATTCCCCTCTCCGACCTTTATTCTTCCTTTTCCTTGCTACTCCTCCACCACACCTGTCGCACCTCTCCACTTCTCCACCCTCACTGCTTCCCTTCGCAATCCTCACTCACTCTCTATCCTGTCACACCCACCACGCAATCCTTCGTCGCCGGAAACAGAAGTCCCGCGTTAACTTACTAACTTTATATTAAATTAAAAAAAAATTTAATCCAAATACAAGAAATTGAAAAAAAAATTATGAAAATTCACCAAAAATAAAAAAACCCTTGGTGCGCCTATAAACTTTTACTTTTAATCGGGCACGCCAAGGGTTTTTATTTTTAGTGAATCTTCATAATTTTTTTTTCAATTTCTTGTATGTTTGGATTAAATTTTTCATTATTTTTATTAAAAATGAAATTATAAAACCAAATTACATATTAAAATCATTTTAATTTTAATAAGATTTTTCTACGTAACTTTTTTATTACAAATTGGTGTACAACCCATCCCAAGTACATCCCAAGTTTCCAAGTACAGTTTTTGTAAGGATGTTTTTATTACAGTTGTTAATACGATTTTTTCTACAATAGGTTTTGTCCAAAGTTTTTTTTACAAAAGTTATTTTTTTATTATAGTTATTAAAACGTTTTCTTTTACGATAGATTTTTGTACAAAGTGTTTTTTATTATATACAGCGTTAGATACGACATTTGAAAACAACATGTTACTGAATATCGTTATAATAACGTTATAATAATGACTTCTTCCTTACTTAGTAATTATATATATCTTAGTAATTATATATATTATTGTATTATATGTTATATATATATTAATGTGTAATATATATTAATGTATCCAACATTATTGGTAATGTTCCAATGATTTATTTAAAATTTTATTCCAATTTTTACAACAATAGATTTCATTTTTATTTCATAGGATTACATGTGGGTAAATTAATGAAAGCGAAATTACTTTTATTGTGATAAAAATAAGACTTACCTTTTTAAACAAAAAGGTAAAGAAAAGGCGCCAAGTACAAGCGCTACGTGTATATAACATAAGTTTTTACAAGTATATTCTTATAACACGATATCATTTTATTTGTAAAAACTTGTTATGTTCATAATATTAACATAACTTTTTATAAGTAAAAATGATTATACTTCTGCGATGGTCGCCACTTTGTCGTGGTGCAGAAGCTTGACAGCCACAATGATCCAAAGGGGTGGACTCGACTTGGAATCTTAGGATTCCAAGTTCGAGGGTGAACCGAGGAGAGTGGCTACTAGGAGAGAGCGACCAATACATGCTCCGAGATGGGCTGCTGCCTCTCGAAGCATTAAGGGACCCGAGGGCTGCTCTAGAGCGGCATGAAAGACCCTTCAGCGCGAGCGTTTGGGCTCGTCAGTCTCGCTTTTGGGAGGCATCCGAACAAGGGAAGGAAACCCATAATAAAACCCGTGGCGGTGGGGCCCGTTAGCCTATTTTCCAGGCACCTAACAAGGGGAAGGAAAACCCTATGCAAAACTCGGATATCGGACTCGTTAGTCTGGGAGGTTGCCAGACAACCCGACTAGGGGAAGGAAACCCACTGTAAAAACCCGGGCTAGTGGGCTCGTCAGCCTTGAGCAACCTATTCCGGAGATTGGAAACTCCATTATCAAATCCGGGCGAGGGCTCGAGAGCTTGACTTCGTGGGCAAGCAACCTATTATTAGGGGAAGAAGAACCCCAATACCAAACCCGGGTGTGTGGCTCGTTAGCCTGAGGGCATCTGCACCGGAGAGAAAACTCCGCACAAACTGAGCGTTCGGGTTCGTGAGTCTGGCGGTCCAGACATCCGAAACGGAGAGAAAACTCCGGACCAAACCGGGCGTTCAGGCTGTGAGCCTGGCAGTCCAGGCACCTGAACTAGAGGGAAGGAAGAACCCTGACTAATAAACCCGGGCGATCGGGCCTGTGAGTCTATTTTTTTCAGACATCCGAACGAGGGGAAGGAAAACCCAATGGAAGAACCTAGGGATGGAAAACCCATTAAAACCCGGGTATCGGACTCGTTAGTTTGGGAGGTTGTCAAACAACCCGACGAGGGGAAGGACACCCACTGTAAAAACCCTGGTTAATGGGCTCGTTAGCCTTGTGCAACCTATTCCGGAGATTGGAAACTCCGTTATGAAACCTGGGCGAGGGCTCGAGAGCTTGACTTCGTGGGCATGCAACCTATTATCAGGGGAGGAAGAACCCCAAAACCAAACCCGGGCGATCAGGCTTGTTAGGCCGGCGGTGCCAGTCAACCGAACCAGGGGTAGGAAAACCCAATGCAAAAACCCGGGCGTGTCAGCTCGTTAGCCCTCGGGCGATCACAACAGAGAGAAAACCTGTCAAAAACCGGGCGTTCGGGCTCGTGAGTCTGGCAGGCCAGACATCCGACACTAGGGGAGGAAGAACCCCGAATAATAAACCCAGGTGATTGGGCCTGTTAGTCTGGTCTACCAGACACCAAACGAGGGGAAGGAAAACCCAAAGTAAAAACCCGGGGGTTTGGGCTCGTTAGCAGCGTGGCAACCGAACCGGAGACGAAAACTCCGATTTAAAACCGGTCGGGAGTTTGGACTCGTTAGTCCCGAGGCGGTGTTTGGGACTCGCTAGCCCTGGGGCGACCAAACCGGAGAGGAAAACTTCGTGAACAAACCGGTCGGGCAATCTGCCTCATGAGTCTGGTTTCCCAGACCATCGAAGAGGAAGGAAGAGCCTCAAAGAACAAACCCGGGGTGTCAGCCTCGTCAGCCTAGTGAGGCAGCCGATTGTATGAAGTCCACAAGGCAGAACTCGTGTGGTCTAATTCCTCTACACGAGTGCTGCTGAACGGCAACACCCGGCGGAATGCGTTGCGGATCCCGCGGGTCCTGGTCCCGTCGTCGGGTTGGGCCTTCTGGTCTCCGGGGGCGGCGGATATTCGGCAACGGGGAGCGAGCACTGTCGTGCACCCCCTGATCCGTTAGGCCAATGCTCTTGGGGGCAGGAGCGGGCTCCTCTTGGGTATAGGATGGCATTGTCAGCCAGAATGAATGTGTGTGTGGGGGGAGGAGTTCCAGAGGGGGTTGGCGACGGCGCAGATCCTCGAGGGAGTGGGGCTGCGGCGGTGACAGATGGGGCCGTCCCTATCCCAGTGCCGGAGAGGACATGTGCGTCGAATGAACTAGCTTAGGTCGCCTCTGAAGGAGAGTTTTTCTGGGTGCCGGGTGGGCATTCCTTGAGGAAACTTGTGAGATGCACTCATCGGTGTCCCAGTCTCACCCTCACGAAATGGTGGGGGAGCTTGAAAATCCTGATGAAGCGAGGAGCTGTACCGGCTGGAGTTTCGACCCCTGGAAGGTTCTACCATGCCGGGGAGGTCCGAGTGGAGGGACTAGACTAAGAGCGTCCATAACACTCCTGGATGGGCAGCTGCCTCCAGGTTTTATGAGGGACTGGAGGGTCACACTTAGGTGCGGCCCAAAAGTCCCTACAGCGCGGGCAGAACGGTCTCGTAGGCCGGGTGAAGGCAACCGTTCTAGGGGAAGAAAAACCCGGATTACAAACCCGTACTTGTCAGGACGTAGAACCTGACACAATTGCGAGGGGCCAGTGTACTTCGGCACACAGGGGATTCAGGCAATCCCGGTAGACCTTAGCCTATCACACCGTAACCCTAGGTCATGTCTCTGGGGCCGGGGGTCTTGCCTTAATTGGCCGGACCGCGAGTTGGTTCTTCTATAAACACCATGTAATCCTACGGTTGAGGCATGCCACGTTTATGGGATGAATGGCAGGTACGTGACCTGTCGCTAGTGGTTCCTCACCTGGGGCACCTGGCGAACCCCAGGAACATGCTAGCCTTACCCCGGGTAATGCGGGGGCTCTACCCGGGGTCGACGCCCACTTCCCGCCGAACTCGTGGGACCAAAATGAAGGATTCCAAATTAATAAAAAACAACAACTCCGAGTCTTCGGGCTCAGAGCCCTCGGGCTCACGGTCACTAAAGGACGGGCGTAGCAGCCCGTTCATGGACCAACCACCCACTTCGGAGGGTGATTTTTTGAAAGTAGGGACGGGGGTTATAGAGGTGGTAGGAATCCGCCAGGCGGGTGCCTCCTCCCCTCCCGCCGGGGAGGTAGAGCTAACGGACTCCAGAGGGCTAGCCTCTGGAGGGTCGTTCAAAATCGAGGACCCACCACCGTCCTCAAAACAGCGCCTCTCTGACCGCGGAGAGTACGCGGTGAGCCCGCCGGTAGGGTAACGCGGGCGGGCACCCAATGCGGGACAATTATGTCTGGGATCCGGAAGTAAAATTCCGGTACCAGGGGCCAACAGGCTAGGCCCCCTATGCTAAAAAAAGAAGGAACCCCCTCCACCAATATCAGGGGGAAGCAGACGGCGGGCCCATCGGGGGCAAGAGAGGGGACTGGCGGGGCAGCAGCAATGACGGGGCGAATCACCGGAGACCCGGTGATCCGCTCCGATGTTCTCCTCCCAGAGGACGCGCGGATCCAGATTCAGGGGCCACCAAGGACCACACCGGGACCGGCATCGAGGGCGACCTCGGACAATGCCAAAAACATGGGCAGCAGCGGACGGAAAAGAACCAGGGAGGCCACGAGCAGCAGCTCCTCGATTGTGGAAGGTCCTGCCCTTGAACCCGTGAATAAGGGGCCTGGTAGGCAACCCACCACGGGGGAGAGGATAGAGGCAAAGAGGCAGAGGGAGATGGAACTAGAAAGGAGAAAAGAGGAGAAGAGTAGGAGGTTGGAGGAAGAGATTAGGATCCTCCTTGACACGGGCATGTTCCGTTCTTTGGAGAACAAACGCCCGGTCGAGGACGTTTTCCGAGATAACGCCTCCATAAACCTCCTCAGGGAGGCTAGTGTGCCGGAATTGGCCTCGGAGGTGGGCCGCGCACTAGGCGCGGTTCGGCTGGTCTCGCGAAGGTACCGCACTTTGAAGGGGACTTTCGTGGGACTACTGAATCGTGCCGTGGCCACCTCCGAGGCCGTTATGGCCACCCTGCTGGCAAGAACGACGGAGCTGGACAGCAGAGGGAGGAAGTTTCGGCGACTAAGAAGGAGGCGGAGGAGCTCCGAAGAGAATTGAAGAAGCTGAGAGTGGAAAATAGGAGGCTGGGCCTCCTATTTTCCACTCTCGGAACTGGAGGTCATAAAGGCCTCCACCTCCTCTGTCCTTGCCCCCTTCCTACTCCACTCCCTAGGGGGAGAAGATTGACATATGCGGAGGCGGCAGGAGGGTCTACGTCTGCATCCACTGAGGAGGAGGAGGAGAGGACTAAGAGGGAGACGATGAAGAGGAGGAAGAAGAAGAGGAGGGAAATCTCTCCTTCCTCCCCCCTTCTCTCATCAAGAGGAAAGGAACAGAGGGAGGGGAGTCGCCCGGGGAGATACCATCATACGATGATAATGCCCCGGACCACTCTCCTCCCCAATGTGGAGAACGGAGAGAGCGGAAAAGGAGTTGGACGCCACCATGGCCGCCGCGGCCTCGACTTACAGCCACAGGAAGGAGCTTGACCGCATGCGAGCCGAGTTGGACTCCTTAAAAGCTGCGAGCGGAATGAACCGGGTGGCCGTGGCAGTGGGGACTCCAGCGCCCACCACGTCTCAGGCGGCAACAGCGGAAGGGGAGAAGAAGAGGAAGCAGGAGGTTCCTGAGGGAAGAGCCCAGGCCGCGAACATCGGCGGAGCCTAAGCGGACAAAGGGCAAGGGCAGAGAGGATAAAAGGAAGTAGCAGAAAAAGAGACGGAAGGGAAGGGCTAGACAAATGAAGGAGGAGGAAGAGAGAAGTGCCCAGGAAGGCGGGAAAGGGACGCCGGCAAAGGACCTGCTGGAGGCAATCCGGGGTCCAATCGGATCCCAACGGGAACCAACAGGAAAGGAGGAGAATTTTACGTGGTCCCAAGTGGTGGGGAGGAAGGCGAGACAAGGGAGAGTGGAGGAGGAGAAGAAGAAGAAGGGGAACTCCTCCATTCCTCCAAAGCAGAAGGGATCCGGGAGGGGGATACCGACGGCCGGGCAGAGTAAGCCGAAACCGCCTTGCTCGGCGGCCGTCACCATAATGTGCCCCGACGGGAAATATGATGATTTCATGGTCGAGGTCAGGCGCCGAATCAGACCGGCGGACCTCGGGATTAACTCGTCCCTGAGGGTTGACCGGGCGCTGAATGGGGCCATACTGATAGAGGTGCCTGGCCTCAACGTCGGGGCGTCCGCTGACCGGCTTGCGGAGGAGCTCCGCAAGCTGGCGGCGAAAAAAGGCCCTGGTTATCGCGTCCAGCGGCCGGCAAAGTTCGCAGTACTGCGAATTGCTGGGTTGGACGCGACGACCGGGGCCGAAGAGGTGGCGGCCGCGGTGGCCCTCGCTGGAGGATACTCGCCTGAGGAAGTTTCCTCGGGCGTGATGAGCGTCTCCCAGCGGGGAATCGGCGCCATGGTGATGCGATGTCCGCTGGCGGCGGCCGCTAAGGTCGCCGCCGCGGAGCGGGTTCCAGTAGGCTGGACCCGCGACGGGGCGACGACGCTGCCCGCTTGCGCAACGTTATGCTTCCGCTGTTTAGAGCGGGGGCACGTGCGCGAGCGGTGCACCAGTGCCGTCGACCGCAGCGGTATGTGCTACCGCTGCGGTAACGCCGACCACTGCGTCAAGTGGTGCCAAGAGGCGGTGCGCTGCCCGGTGTACGCCGAAGCAGGTAGGCCCTCCGGTCATAAGATCGGAAGACCTGCCTGCATAGCCCCTCCCGGAAGGACGAAAAAAGGAGGAAAGAAGAAGGAGGAGGACGGAGATGGAGAGAGGCAGAAGGGAAAGGTGGATCGAGGCGGGGTGGATGCCCGAGCCACCACCGCCGGGGAACGACTGAAACCGACGCTGCCCAGGGAGGAGGCCAGAACAGTCTCCTCCCCAACGAGGGACTCTGAGAAAAGGGGAGCAGGGGTGGACCTAGCTTCCCCTATGGAGAGGACCACAGAGGAAAATGGGGAGGAGGAGATGGACTCTTCCCCAGACCTCATCCACTAGGAATAGGAGCCGGAGGAGTCCCCGAATCGAATCCCAGAAGAGGAGAAGGAGGAACCAATGCCTCGGAGGAAGAGGAGAGGCGAGGAGGACAGGGACACGGCGAAGGGGAACCGGGATGAGGTAGATCCGGAGGACGCCTAAGTTGTCAAGGTAAGGAGGGTGGAGCTCCAGGGCACACCCCCAACAGGTGTAGAGGAAGGGGAGTCGGTGGAGCGCTGTCCCCGACTCCCCTGAATGTTGACTCCCCCTCATTCCCCGAAAGGAGGAGGTCACGCAGGTAGGGACCCCCCGAGTCTCCGCAGAGGTACTCGCGTTGGAGGCCACCATGGCCGAAACCCCTTCTGGGGAGACCGTGACGGCTGTGCCGTCGGAAGTCTCCCAGAAGGAGGTGGACGTAGGCAGCCCGGAGGAGGCGTATAAGGCTTAGCCATCATGTCACTCCGGGACCTATAGGCCAACCTCGGCCACGGCGCCCGAGCTCAGGACCTCTGTATGCAGAGGATGTCTGAGCTAGGCGCCGGGCTGGGGGTGGTCGCCGAGCCGTACTGGGTGCCGGTACGCAGTATGAACTGGTTCGGCAGCCCGGACGGCTCGGTGGCCATGGCGAACCCTGCAGCGGGGACTCCTCCATGTGTATTCAGGGAGAATGGTTCCTCGTATGTGGCAGTCGATTGGGGGCCCATCACTGTGGTGGAGGTGTATCTCCCCCACTATAGGAATGAGGCCGGTCTCGGTGAGCTCGCCCCGGTTAAGAGGGTCCTCGACAGGATCGGGGAACTGGTGCGTAGGTGCCATCCCTGAACTGTCGTGGTTGCCGGGGACTTCAACGCCCACTCGGAAGGGTGGAGGTGCAGTCCCCGGCAAAGGGACCCTCGGGGCGAGACCAAGATCGGGTGGGCAGCGGGGCTGGACCTGCTGTTAATGAACAGAGGCTCAACCAGCACCTGTGTGCGGCCGGGGGGGCAGTCGGTCATCGACTTGATCTGGGCTACCCTCTCAGCCGCCGGGTTGTTCCAGGAATGGAGGGTGGAGGCGGAGGGCGAATCGCTCTCTGACCACAGATATATAGCGTGGGCCCTCCGCTTCCCCAAACCCGCACAGGTGCTGGCCCGCTGCCCAGGGGAGGGGAACTTCCCCTCCTCAAAAGATGGGCTTTTAATCGATTAGATACGGACAGGTTTCGGGCGGCCGTCCTTGCAGCCACCTGGCACCTAGATGTGGGGTCAGGTGAGTGGGACCCCAACCCCACGGAAGGAGCTGGGGAAATAGTGGGTGTCGTGGCGTCGGCCTGCGACGCCGCGATGCCCCAATCCCATCCCCGCCGGCGCCGGGCCACGTACTGGTGGACGAAGGAGCTGAAGAATCTCCGAGACTCATCCGTCCAAGCGAGAAGACGGTATTACCGGGCCCGGCGACAAGGCGGGGATGTCGCAGGGACAAAGGGGGGCTACCTAAGAGCTAGGAACGCCCTCAAGACCGCCATCGTCGAGGCCCAGCGAGCGGCCTGGGAGCAGTTGGTGAGCTCGCTGGACGACGATCCGTGGGGGCGCCCATATAAGAGGGTAATGGGCAAGATCCGCCCCTGGGCGCCCCCACCGACGAAATCGTTGGATCGCCAGGCCCTCGAGGGGCTTCTGGATGCCCTCTTTCCAAGGGCAGAAGGGGGCCCCCCCGAGATCCCGACCCCCCTGTTGGGAGAGGGAGATTGGGACGAGGGTCTGGCGGTGAGTCCAGAGGAGCTCATCGCGGCCAGGAGAAGACTCGGGGCCAAGGGAAAAGCCCCTGGCCCCGACGGAATTCCTGGCCGGGCCTGGGTCCTCGCCCTCAGCGAGGGAAACCTGTCCGCGGCCACGTGCAGGGTTCTGAGCGGGTGTCTCAGGGAGGGAGTATTCCCCCTAGAGTGGAGCAGGGCCAAATTGGTCCTCCTCCCCAAGGAGGGCAAGGCACCCGGGAGTGCGTCGGCCTATAGGCCGATATGCCTACTGGACGAGGCGGGCAAGATGCTGGAGCGCATCGTTGCTGACCGCCTCGTCCAGCATCTGCCCTCGAAGGGGTCGAACTTCCACGACCGCCAGTACGGATTCAAGCCTGGAAGGTCCACGCTGGACGCGATCCAATGCTTCCGGGACCTGACCCGGGCGGTCGTGGAGGAGGAGGGCGGGGTGTTGCTGGCTGTGTCGTTAGACATAACGAACGCTTTCAACACTCTGCCCTGGCCGAAGATTGGACGGGCCCTCAAACAGCACGGGGTGCCCGTCTATCTCCGGCAGATCCTGTCGGCCTACTTCGGGGGCAAGGATCTTGCCTTCCCGGTGGAGGGCGGGGTCCAAGGCCGGCGCGCAATGGAACGTGGTATTCCGCAATGGTCGGTTCTCGGCCCCCTGCTATGGAACATCGCGTTCGACCGGGTGCTGCGCACTCCGTTCCCCCCGGGCTGCCACGTCGTCTGCTATGCGGACGACACGTTAGTGGTAGCCTGGGGGAGAGCTGGGGGGAAGCCCGCCTCCGCGCGGAGACGGCATTGGCATCGGTGGTGGGAACCATTAGAGACCTTGGTCTCAAGGTGGCGCCCCAGAAGACACAGACTGTGTTATTTCACGGCCGGGGTCGGGGGGCCCCGCCGGAGACCCGGGTCCTCGTTGATGGCGTCCACGTCCGCGTCGGGCCGATGATGAAATATCTGGGCCTGATGTTGGACAGCCGATGGAGCTTCGGACCCCATTTCAGGGAACTGGCCCCTAGGTTGCGCAAAACCGGACTGGCGGTAGCCAGTCTGACGCGCGCCCAAAGGGGCCCAGGCTGGAAGGCTCGCCGCCTGTACGTCACGGCGGTGCCTCGATTGCCCTGTACGGGGCGCCCATATGGGCGCCACAGCTGGGGACCTCCCGCGGCGGAAAGCGCGCGCTGCGGCAAGCCCTGAGGTCCGTATTAATCAGGGCGATACGGGGGTTCTGTACCGTGTCGTACATGGCGGCGATCACCCTGGCCGGCGTCCCCCCCGTGGAGCTCCTCGCCGAGGAGCGGCACCTCCTGTATTGGAGGGTGAAGGAGCTCCGCGAGGAGGGGAACCTGTCGGTCAGGGGCCTGAAGGGTCTGAGGCCCCAGGCCGAGGCCCGGACCCAGGAGAGGTGGAAGGACTTATTGTCCGACCCCCTGGGGCCCGGGCCAGCAACAGCCGAGGCTGTCCGCCCCTGCCTGTCCGAGCTGACAGGCAGGAGGGGACGTGGAATGTCCTTTCGTCTGGCGCAGGTGCTGACCGGGCATGGGTGCTTCGGTCGGTACCTGCGCCGGATAAGCAAGGAGCCCACCACCCGGTGCCACCACTGCCCCGCGTTGGAGGACACGGCGCATCACACCCTGGCTGCGTGCCCAGCATGGGTCAGGGAGCGCCGTGTCCTCATCGGGGCGGTGGGATGCCGGGAGGAGGAACTCTCGCTCCCGCGCATGGTCAAGGCCATGTGCGGGAGCGAAGAGGCATGGATAGCGGCGGTCTCCTTCTGCGAGGTAGTAATGTCCCAGAAGGAGACTGCTGAGTGGGGGCGCCGACCGTACCGGCGCTGCGGGGAGCGGCAACTGGGCGGTCGGAGCCCCCCGGGGGGGGGTCGAGGGACACGACAGCGGGCCCGGGGCAGCGCCGGTCGAGGAGAGCTCACCGACTCGCGAGGGCCGGGAGCTCCCTCGACCGCTTCGGGCCCGCCACCGGTCGCAAGGGGGGAGTGGGAGGGTGGTGATCCACCTTTCCTGCCTTCCCCCCGAGCGATCGGACAAGCAGGGACAGGGGGGAGTGGTGTCCCTGTTGGGGCTGGGCCCACTCCCCCATAAATCCTCCCCTCCCTGACTAGCAGAAAGGGGGGGGTAAAGAGGGAGGGTGGATGTCCCCTCTCTCCTTCACCGGTGACACCAGAAGGCCAACCGGCGGGGCAACCCGCCGGGGACCGCGCCCTGGATGCCCTCCATGGAACAGGACGCGGTACATAGGTGGCGAGGGGCTCCCAAAAGGGAGCCCCGGGGCCGGGGGGTTGGGGAGGGAATGCGGGAGCAGTTCCCCTAACTCCCCTCCTCACGGTCCGACAGGTAGACATCCCGCAGGGGTTTTAGTCGGTAAGAGTCCGACATAACCCCCGCCCCGCAAGGGGGTGGGGGTATCCATGATGGATTTCCCCTGCGTGACCAAAAATAAAAAAAAAAGTAAAAATGATTATATGTATTAGGAGCGCAAGAAAGTTCTGAGCCCTAGATTTCATACTACTGAAACCACAATTTAAATTGCATTAATTTTCCCGCCCTCTTGCGGTTTTAAAGTAGTGACATTTGGTCTTTCTAAACATCGTGCGATTTGGCGTTTGATGCACATAACCTTAAAATCAGCAGTGTTCACGATGGCAATAACAAAAGAGCATATTCGATTTTCCATCCACTTCGCGTTTCATCTGAAGAAAAATGCTGCTGAAGCCACTGAAATGATCTGTGTTGCATATGGAGAGAACGCTGTAAGTTATGCTATGTGTAAAAATTTATGTGGTAATGTGGTATCAAAAATTTCGCCAAGGAGATTTCAGTCTTGAAGATGAACCGCGTGCTGGACGCCCTCAAAAGATTGAAACGGACGAAGTGCAAGCATTGTTGGATATAAACTCTGCACAAACTTGTGCAGAGTTGAAAAGGAGCTTGCAGAACAACTTGGCGTTACGCGACGAGCCATTTCCACATGTTTACATGCATTGGGTAAAGTTCAAAAGGAAGGCAGATGGGTTCCGCATGCACTGTCCGAAGACAACAAAAATCGACGGCGTGACACGGCACTCACTTTGCTTTCACGGTTCCGGAAAAAGGATTTTCTGCACCAAATCATTACAGGTGATGAAAAGTGGATACTTTATGATAATCCGAAGCGTAAAAAATTATGGGTTGACCCTGGTCAACCTTCGACATCGACGCCAAAGACCAATATCCACGCCAAGAAGGTTTTGCTTTGCACATAGTGGGAATGGAAAGGTGTGTTGTATTACGAGTTGTTACAGCCGGGTGAAACAGTAACGGCAGATCGCTATCAGCAACAATTGAGCAATTTGAGCGATGCGTTTGAAGAAAAGAGGCCATTTATTGGCAAAGGACGTCGTAAAGTGATACTGCTTCATGACAATGCCCGACCACATGTTGCGAAAGTGACTCAGGACCATATCTTTGCGTTAAGCTGGGAACTTCTCTCGCACGCGGCGTATAGCCCAGACATGGCGCCTTCCGATTACTACCTATTCCGGTCTCTGCAGCATTTCTTGGCTGATACACATTTTGTGACACTTGAAGAGATACGAAAATGCATTGATGACTTTATCGCCTCGAAGCCGATGAGCTTCTACCATCAGGGAATTCGCAAGCTGCCTGAAAGATGGCAAAAGGTCATCGATGCAAACGGGGAATATTTCGTTGATTAATATAGTTTTGTTTGTTTTTAAATAAATTTTGAATTTTGCAAAAAAATGCTCAGAACTTTTTTTGCGCTCCTAATAAAATTTATATTAAAACAGTAGCGCCAACTCGAGAAATCGTATACTTAATATTTTTAGAAATCTCAAATTCAAATTATTTCCTTTTTTTAAGATATATATTATGTACATAACATAAGTTTTTACAAGTAAAAATGATTATTATAAAGTACTTAACATAACTTTTTACAAATAAAAATGATTACATGTAAAATTTATCCTTTTTTTAAGATACATATTATGTACATAACATAACTTTTTACAAGTGAAAATGATATAAAAATTTAACACGTTTATTAGTAGTGTCCAATATTTAATTTATCATTATTTATTATAACACTGAGTTATATGATTGTTTTACTTGTTATTATAATGTACTTAACATAACTTTTTACAAGTAAAAATGATATCGTGTTATAAAATTTTAACCCGTTTATTAACAGTGTTCAATATTTAAAAAAGATATCTTTTTAAAGGTTATGATTACAAATTCAAATTACTTTTTTTAAGTATATATGTGTACATAACATAAGTTTTTACAAGTAAGACATACAAAAGAAGTGACATATTAAAACAGTAACGCCAACTGAGAAATCATATATTTAATATCATATTTTTAGAAATCTCAAATTCAAATTATTTCCTTTTTTTAAGATATATATTTATTATGTACATAACATAAGTTTTTACAAGTAAAAATGATATTTATTAGAACACTGAGTTATATGATTATTTTACTTGTTATTATAATGTACATAACATAAGCTTTTACAAGTAAAAATTATATCGTGTTATAAAAATTTAACATGTTTATTAATAGTGTTCAATATTTTAAAAAGATATCTTTAAAGGTTATTATTATTCAAGAAAATTCAAGAAAAATTAACTACAAAAGATGTCAATAACATAAATGTTTACAAAATTTATCATTATTTATTAGAACACTGAGTTATATGATTATTTTACTTGTTATTATAACAAATTAATTATTATAACAATGCAATAAAAAATATATAATACAAAAAATCTTGGCGCGGCTGCACCAAAAACTATATCGAACTAAAACTTGTTTAATACATACATGACAGCATTTTTATTATAATAAAATGTACTTGTAAATTCTCTGTCTATATATACGGTGTAATGTTCTATACCTAATTTGATTTTTATGTATACAGGGTGTTTGATAGCTGATCATGCAGACGAAAGTTGGAGATAGATTGGGTGTAGCCGAGAAGAAAAGTCATGTACCATAATGTCAAATTGGCAATAGTTACCGAGTTATTAATTAAAACATGTGAGCCAACGAGCGCGTAGAGAGCGGAGGGCGGCCACAGTAAGCACGTAGACATTTGATATAGGCGGAGTCAGCGAGTGACGATAGGCAAGCGCGCGCGGCGAGGGGCAACGTAAGCGACAAGAGGCGATCGCGCGCCACGAGGAGCGAGCGGGCTTTTGCTTTGTAGTTTTTTCCTTATAGCTCGTTCGCTCCTCGTCGTTCGCGCTCGCTCGCTCTTCGTCGCGCTCGCTCGCCTCTTGTCGCTTGCTCTCGCTCGCTCCTCATCGTTCGTGCTCGCTCGCTCCTCGTCGCGCGCGCTCGCCTCTTGTCGTTTACGTTGCCCCTCGCCATGCGCGCTCGCCTATCGCCACTCGCTGACTCCGCCTGTATCAAATGTCTACGTGCTTACTGCGGTCACCCTCCGCTCTCTACGCGCTCGTCGGCTCACATGTTTTAATTAATAACTCGGTAACTATTGCCAATTTAACATTATGGTATATGACTTTTCTTCTCGGCTACAACCAATCTATCTTCAATTTTCGTCTGCATGATCAGCTATCAAACACCCTGTATACATAAAAATCAAATTAGGTATTGAACATTACACCGTATATATAGACAGAGAATTTACAAATACATTTTATTATAATAAAAATGCTGTCATGTATGTATTAAACAAGTTTTAGTTCGATATAGTTTTTGGTGCAGCCGCGCCAAGATTTTTTGTATTATATATTTTTTATTGCATTGTTATAATAATTAATTTGTTATAATAACAAGTAAAATAATCATATAACTCAGTGTTCTAATAAATAATGATAAATTTTGTAAACATTTATGTTATTGACATCTTTTGTAGTTAATTTTTCTTGAATTTTCTTGAATAATAATAACCTTTAAAGATATCTTTTTAAAATATTGGACACTATTAATAAACGTGTTAAATTTTTATAACACGATATAATTTTTACTTGTAAAAACTTATGTTATGTACATTATAATAACAAGTAAAATAATCATATAACTCAGTGTTCTAATAAATATCATTTTTACTTGTAAAAACTTATGTTATGTACATAATAAATATATATCTTAAAAAAAGGAAATAATTTGAATTTGAGATTTCTAAAAATATGATATTAAATATATGATTTCTCAGTTGGCGTTACTGTTTTAATATGTCACTTCTTTTGTATGTTTTACTTGTAAAAACTTATGTTATGTACACATATATACTTAAAAAAAGTAATTTGAATTTGTAATAATAACCTTTAAAAAGAACTTTTTTAAATATTGAACAATATTAATAAACGTGTTAAAATTTTACAACACGATATCATTTTTACTTGTAAAAACTTATGTTATGTACATAATATATATCTTAAAAAAGGAAATAATTTGAATTTGAGATTTCTAAAAATATTAAGTATACGATTTCTCAGTTGGCGCTACTGTTTTAATATAAATTTTACATATAATCATTTTTACTTGTAAAAAGTTATGTTAATATTATGAACATAACATAAATTTTTACAAGTAAAAATGATATCGTGTTATAAAAATATACTTGTAAAAACTTATGTTATGTACACGTAGCTCTTGTACTTAGCGCCCTTTTTTTACCTTTTTGTTTAAAGAGGTAAGTTTTATATAATAAATGTTACTTGTAAAAATGTATGGCAATATATATTAGGCTTCTCAGTTGGCGCTATTGTCTAATATATCACTTCTTTTGTACAGTAGAATAGTGTTGTAGAGTTTTATTATAGTTATAAGTTTTACTTGTAAAAACTTATGTTATGTACACATAGCGCTTGTACTTGGCGCCTTTTTTTACCTTTTTGTTTAAAAAGGTAAGTTTTATAATATTATATATACAGGGTGATTCAGACCACTCGTACAGCCCTTTTATTTCAAAAATAGAACATTTTAGAGAAAAATATTTCAGACGAAAGTTGTAAGGCTTCAAAGGTTCTATTTACTGATGCTATGAATTTAACATTGGGGTAACCTTGAAAAGTCCAGTCAAGATCAACATAAAAATCTTATAAATGGATACCCGAATTTTTTATTACATCGTCTTTTCCTACCAATTAATTTAAACAACTTTTGTCTGAAACATTATTTTATTTAACTAATATTTTGTGACATATTTAAGGAAAACTGAATAACTTTTTTTTCAATATTTAACTCACGATATTTCACTAATTATTTGTCAGAAGAAAAAATGGTACTAAATTTTTTTCCTCTATTTAGTCTCAAGAATATATTGTTCCAGTAGCGCCATGAATTTGGTTAATTTGATGATTTTGAAATTTCAAAAAATCAGCAAACAAAAGTCAAGCGCTATTGGAACAATATATTCTTGAGATTAAATAGAGCAAAAAATTCTAGTATCACTTTTTCTTCTGACAAATAGTTAGCGAGATATCGTGAGTTAAATATTGAAAAAGTTATTAAATTTTCCTTAAATAAAATTAAAAAATGTTTCAGACAAAAGTTGTTCAAATTAATTGCTAGAAAAAGATGATATAATAAAAAATTGGGATATCCATTTAAGACCAAGGTTAAATTCATAACGTCAGTAAATAGATCCTTTGAAGCCCTACAACTTTTGTCTGAAATATTTATCTCTAAAATGTTCTATTTCCGAAACAAAAGGGCTTACGAGTGGTCTGAATTACTCTGTATATATAATAATTTATACGCGTATAATATATTAACACGTTTCCAATATTTATTATTTTATACAGGAGCTTAATACCTCGCCTGTAATAAAATTGGATATCTGAGGTATATAGTCATCGACAAGTTTCAAAGTCTGCAAAAAACAGTAAATACTATATAATAATAATATATAATATATAAGTGAATATTATAATCCGTAACCTTTGAATCTGCATCTGCTTCTGTATAATCAATTGCAGTAGTAAACATTACATTTGTTGTATTATTATCTAAAAATAAATACAATTCATTAATTATATTATAAAGATTCTATTTGTTTTAGTGTAATATAAATAAAATATATATAAATAAAATATACTAACATCAACATTTGTTGTTTCGACAACCTTATCGTGTGAAATATTGTGACATGCTTTAACCTTAGAGAAATTTTTGTAATTATGTGATATACGAGGGCGGTCCGATAAGTACTTAGCCTCACTGCCCGATGGCGCCACTATCGCAAGAGAAATTTGCTATCGTGTAGTACATTCTCGTAGACGGCTACTGTCGAAATTTCAGCCGAATCGGACTCGTAGTTTTGTTTTGACCGCGTGTGGAAGCGGGCATGTCCGCGGATTTTAGAAAAATGGAAAAAGAGCAATATCGGTCGGTGATTCGATTCTTGTTTTTGGAAGGGAAATCACGCAGCGAAATCAAAGAGCGCTTGGATGCTGTGTACGGTGACTCTTCTCCTTCGATGGCGACCGTCAAAAATTGGTTTAACGAGTTTCAACGTGGTCGCACGTCGGTTTTTGATGAGCCACGCCCAGGTGCCCCGAAAACGGCTACCACGGAGGATAACACAAAAATCCACGATCTCGAATTGGCAGACCGCCGATTGAAGGTACGCGAGATAGCTGAGACAGTAGGCATCTCAAAAGACCGCGTGGGTCATATCCTGCATGAAATTTTGGGCATGAGAAAGCTGTCGGCGCGATGGGTGCCGCGTTTGCTCACTCCGGACAACAAGCGCAACCGTGAGACCACTTCAGAGCAGTGTTTGACGCTGTTTAAGCGCAATCCGAAGGAGTTTCTGCGTCGTTTCGTGACCGTCGACGAAACATGGATCCACTGGTACACACCAGAGACCAAGGAACAGTCGAAACAGTGGACTTCACCCGGCGAACGTGCTCCGAAGAAGGCGAAGACTGTCCTATCGGCCGGAAAGGTGATGGCCACCGTTTTCTGGGATTCACAAGGTGTGATCTACATCGACTACCTGGAGAAGGGCAAAACGGTCACAGGGCTGTACTATGCCGAATTATTGGGCCGATTCGACGCCGAATTGCAGAAAAAACGGCCCCATTTGGCGAAGAAAAAAGTGCTCTTCCACCATGACAACGCACCGGCTCACACCTCCGCCCTCGCCACGGTCAAATTGGTCAAATTGGGCTACGAACTGCTGCTCCATCCACCGTATTCTCCAGATTTGGCCCCGTGCGACTTCTTTTTGTTTCCAAACTTGAAAAAGTCACTCGCCGGGCAGAAATTTGAGTCGAATGAGGAGGTCATCGCCGCCACGGAGGCCTACTTTGCAGACCTCGAGAAAACGTATTTTTCAGACGGGTTAAAGAAGTTGGAGCATCGCTGGGTCAAGTGTATCGAGCTAAAAGGAGACTATGTTGAGAAATAAATCGCCACTTTTCCAAAATTTTCGTCTTTCTTTTGTAGGCTAAGTACTTATCGGACCACCCTCGTACAGTAACTAATGCATTTAAAACTTCGTTCTGTATGCCAGATCCAGGTATTACTCTATCTATTAATGACATACAAACCTTGGTAGCAGACTGATGTCAAATGACGTACTAATGACGTCTTAATGACGTTAGCTAACGTCATTAAGACGTCATTAGTACGTCATTTGACGTCAGTCTGCTACCTGGGAATAATATTAATGAATAAACACATAAAACCTATTTGAACTAAAAATATATGAAAAGTTAAGTTTAAAACTTTATATTAAAAGAATTATACTTACTTGATCGTCTCGTTTTCGATGAGAATGCGAATATCCTCCATCGGTGGCAGATATTCGGCATCGTTCAACAACAAATGAAATGGTTCTCCTATGCCAAATATCTTAGTGATCAATCATTAAAAATTTAGCAGATCCGACGCACAGCGTGAAAAGACTTGGACAAGTCAACTTTCAGTCGAAAATGTGAGCGCAGCATTGTGATATCTTTGAGGTTAGGAAGCTTCAAAACCGAAATGCGCGATTGTCAAACCTTCGCTGTCGCTCATTGCTCGATGTAAACTACCAACATTGCAATCACGTTGCTCGTGTTCGACTCGAATTCACGTGCTGTATAATATAATATATATAAAATAAATAAACTAGCAATATTTTATTTTTATTTCACCTCCTGTTCTACCAACCCGATATTCTTCTCTCTTTTATTCCCTATCGCTTGCTCACTCGCACTCGCTGCTCTTTACTTCTTCAGCATGCTCGTAACGCCTCTGGTGTCGGAAAAACGAGAAGCACAAATCCCCTCTCCTCGGCGGTCTAGCGTTTCTTTCTTACTTTCTTACTGAATCGTAATTTCTGTGATTCAGACTTTAATCTTAAAATATCTCCACTTAGAGACAACGTACACAAAAAGCACAAGAACACTTTTCTTCCTATTTTTTAAGGCTGAATCGATTGGGACTAAAAAAACGTCGATCGGTTCAGCCATTCCTGAGATATGAATATCTCACCTCGTTTCAACTCGCAGTTTCGCGTAATAATAGGCACAGTGTGCCTCTTGATTCGTGACACTCCTGCACAGTCAATATATTCTTTTTCGGTTATGGAAATCGTTATAATTTATACAGTTTTTATATTGAGGAAATTAGAATTGACTAAATTTGAGATACAGTTGCATCATTTAACATATCAACAATCACTATAAACATTGCCCATAATGACAAAGTCTGATTATTTACATATAATACTCTACCTTTATATACAGGGTGTTAGAAAAGTCTGGAAACGGTTAAATATCTCGAAAACAAAACGTTTCTGAGAAAAAAGTTTTCAACCAAAATTGTAGGGTTTTAAAAGTTCTATTGAATAATCATATCTCTTTAACCTTGAGTGGAGGGGTCAAGGCGACGTCAAGGCCAACATGATCTTTTTTAAACGGAACATCCCATTTCTATCACACAATGTTAAAGATAACAGCGAGGTGTTTCCAAAACATTACTTGTTGACCTATTTTTGTTGAGAATTGTCTGAGTTATGAGCTCTAGAATTTACGATGCCGTTAGCATTAGTATTATCCAGGATGTACCGCGTGGAAGTTGCATGGTCGGACTTTACACCCCTATGTGTGTGTGTGTGTCAGCAGAGATAAGGACCCTGCATTTCGTTATTCCTGCAGTATTTAATGACTCCAAACCCTCTCTGCTGTGTGTATATGCGTGCGCGCGCGCGTACGTATGTATATAGACGGGTTTTTACTGAATTAAGTGTTCAAATTTTCTTGCGTCTGCTGCTTGACAATGACCTAATTGTAGATGAAATTCATTTAAAACGTTTCGTCTCATTTCTGGTGGGATAAGATTTACTTGGTGCAGTATGCGTTCCCTAAAGTCTACCAAGTTAGCAGGTTTCGTTGCGTACACATTGTAATAAATTATTTGTAAATTGTCATTAGACTTACAAATCATTTGTAGGAGCTCATCCTTATTCTTCGATAAGGAAGGTAGCACAGATGTGATCTCCACATGTAGTATCCCCAAAAAGAACGTGTCGACAGGTTTTTGGTTATCGGACCCTTCTTTATCGAAGAAAATTTATTAGATGCTAGATACTAGATGCAGATCATATTCGTCATACAAGTAACAAATTACTTATTCATATATCAAATTAAAGTAATTTCTTTTGCAAAGTAAGAAATTACTTTCGGTAGTTGCCAAAATGGTATTGACTGAAAGGGAAAGAATTACAATATTGATGATGCGAGGATATGGTGACCGCGTTAGGTCCTTCGAACAAGTAGCGAATTTGTTTAACGATACTTATGCAGATCGTGAACCAATTTCAAAGTCTACAGTTCCAAAAACTGTCAGACAATTCGAAGAAACGGGATCTGTCAAGGACCGCCCGCGGAATGGTAGACCAAAATCAGCGACATATTAAGATAAAAGTTTGGATGTGATGCAGTTATTTGTAGAAAATCCTAATTCTTCGATAAGGAAGGTAGCACAGGCGACTGAAGTTAGTACATTTTCTATTCATAAAATTACAATGAAAGAAAAATAGCATTCTTTCAAAATAAAATTTACTCAGGAGCTAGCGGAACGTGATTTCGATAGAAGAAATGAGTTTTGCGATGAAATGATACGTCGATGCAATAATGATAACACTTTTCTTGATAATATCATTTTTTCCGATGAAGCTTCTTTCGAATTAAATGGAACGGTACATCGTCAGAATTGTCGCTATTGGAATAACGAGAACCCTCACTGGATGCGTGATCTCCACACATAGTATCCCCAAAAACTGAACGTGTGGGCGGGTTTTTGTGAACGTGGTATTATCGGGCCTTTCTTTATCGAAGAAAATTTAAATGCGAACACTTATCTAGATTTATTGCAAAATTAAATAGTTCCTGTTATTGACAATTTGTTTGACGGAAATATACAAAATATTTGGTTTCAACAAGATGGTATGCCACCATACTAGTAGTAGTGCAGTAGTAGTGCGTCAACTTTTAACTGATCCTTTCCCAAACCGATGGATAGGAAGATGTGAAGAAATAGAGTGGCCCTCTAGGTCACCAGATCTTTCTCCATTGAACTACTTTTTATGTATGTTAAAAGTAATGTGTATGCAACGAAACTTGCTAACTTGGCAGACCTTAGGGAACGCATATTGCACCAAATAAATCTTATCTCACCAGAAATGAGACGAAGCGTTTTAAATGAATTTCATCTACGATTAGGTCATTGTCAAGCAGCAGACGGAAGACAATTTGAACACTTAATTCAGTAAAAACCTGCCTATATACACACGCACGCATGTGCGCGCGCACACACACACACACACACACACACACACAGCAGAGAAAGTTTGGAGTCATTCAAGGGATTATAAAATTCAATGAAAAATTACAAAATTACAGTTTCGTTATCATGTTTTATGTCAGCTCGTAACTTTACTTATTAATTATAAAAGTTCTGCAGTTTATCCCTGCAAAAGCTTTTGCTTCCGTACTAGCCATAATGTGAAAGAATAATACTGAAGTAACAGAAATGAGCTTAGAAGTCAGTGTAAAAAGAATAGTGTTTGGGAAAAAGGAATGCATATGGAATTGTGTTTGCTACATTTTTGGATAAAACAGAACAGTAGATTAGTTCCGCATAATCATGGTCGATGGAGCTACAGGTAGACACAATCGTACTATCCTTGTCTGTTCCATGCGTGGAGTAATGTTATGACAAGGAAACTGTAATTGTAAAATTTTTCATTGAATTTTTACATAAAACTTTGTCTTCCGGTCTTCGTTATTATAAGTACTTTCATTGTGCAGAAGGATTTTTCAATCTGTACGGCTAATAAAAAGATTAATGTTTGAAACTCTCTCGTATCTTTGTTCCCTCGATGGCATGCTCATTATGTTGCATTCGCAATCAGTCGGAAGACGTTGTTATATTCCACATGTATGTCGTACATACCAATCACAACTTTTTTTTTTTTTTTTTTGGTCACGCAGAGGAAATCCATCATGGATACTCCCGCCCCTTGGGGGGGAAGGGGGTTATGTCGGACTCTTACCGACTAAAACCCCTGCGGGATGTCTACCTGTCGGACCGTGAGGAGGGGAGTCGGGGGAACTGCTCCCGTATTCCCTCCCCAACCCCCCGGCCCCAGGGCTCCCTTCCTGGAGCCCCTCGCCATCTGTGTACCGCGCCCTGTTCCACGAAGGGAATCCAGGGCGCGGTCCCCGACGAGGGTTACCCCCCGCCGGTTGGCCTTCTGATGTCTCCTGTCAAGGAGGGAGAGGACATCCGCCCTCCCTCCTTACCCCCCTCCCTGCTAGTCAGGGAGGGGAGGATTTGTAGGGGAGTGGGCCCGGCCCCAACCGGGGCACAGCTCCCCCCTGTCCCTACTTGTCCGGTCGCTCGGGGGGGAAGGTAGGGAAGGCGTCTCGCCGCCCTACTCCCCCCCTTGCGACCGGTGGCGGGCCCGTGGCGGCCGAGGGGACTCCCTACCCTCGCGGGTCTGTGAGCCCCCCTCAGCCGGCGCTGCCCCAGGCCCGCTGTCGCGTCCCTCGTCCCCCTGGGAGCGTTGTCCGCCCGGGAGCTGCTCCCCGCAGCCTCCGTACTGTCTTCGCCCCCACTCGGCAGTCTCCTTCTGGGACATTACTGTCTCACAGAAGGAGACCGCCGCTGTCCACACCTCCTCGCTCCCGCACATGGCTTTGACCATGTGCGGGAGCGAGAGCTCCCCCTCTCGGCATCCCACCGCCCCGCAGAGGACACGGCGCTCCCCGGCCCATGCTGGGCACGCGACCAGGGTGTGGTGCGCCGTGTCCTCCGCCGCGGGGCAGTGGTGGCATCGAGTGGTGAGCTCCTTCCTTATCCGGCACAGGTACCGACCGAAGCACCCGTGCCCGGTCAGCACCTGCGCCAGACGGAAGGATAGTCTACGTCCCCTCCTGCCTGTCAATTCGGACAGGCAGGGGCGGACAGCCACTGCCGTCGCTGGCCCGGGACCCCGGGGGTCGGACAATAAGTCCTCCCACCTCTCCCGGGTCCGGGCCTCGGCTTGGAGCTTCAGACCCCTTAGGGCCCTGGCCGACATTCTTCCCTCCCTGTGAAGCTTCTTTACCCTCCAGTAAAGGAGATGCCGCTCCTCGGCTAGGAGCTCCACAGGGGGGACGCCGGCCAGGGTGGTCGCCGCCATGTACGACACAGTCCGGTAGCCCCGAATCGCCCTGATGAGCACGGGCCTCAGGGCCTGCCGCAGTGCGCAATTGCTTCTGCGGCAGGCCCCCAGCTGTGGCGCCCAGATGGACGCCCCGTACAGGGCGATCGAGAGCACCGCCGTGACGTACAGGCGGCGAGCTCTCCATCCTGGGCCCCCTTGGGTGCGCGTCAGGCTGGCCACCGCCAGTCCTGCCTTGTGCACCCTGGGGGCCAGTTCCCCAAAGTGGGGTCCGAAGCTCCACCGGCTGTCCAGCGTCAGGCCGAGATATCTCATTGTCAGCCCGACGCGGACGTGGACTCCATCTACGAGTACCCGGGTCCCTGGCGGCACCCTCCGACCCCGGCCGTGAAAGAATACGGCCTGGGTCTTTTGGGGCGCCACCTTGAGACCCAGGTCTCTGATGGTACTCACCACTGACACCAATGCCGTCTCCGCGCGGAGGCGGGCTTCCCCCCAGCTCTCCCCCCCGGCTACCACTAACGTGTCGTCTGCGTAGCAGACGACGTGGCAGCCGAGGGGAAGCGGAGTGCGCAGCACCCTGTCGAACGCGATGTTCCATAGCAGGGGGCCGAGAACCGACCCCTGCGGAACACCGCGCTCCATAGCGCGCCAGCCTTGAACCCCGCCCTCCACTGGGAAGGCGAGGTCCCTGCCCCCGAAGTAGGCCGATAAGATTCGCCGGAGATAGACGGGCACCCCGTGGTGTTCGAGGGCCCGTCCAATCTCCGGCCAGGGCAGGGTGTTGAAGGCGTTCGTTATATCTAACGACACTGCCAACAACACCCCGCCCTCCTCCTCCACGACCGCCCGGGTCAGGTCCCGGAAGCACTGGATAGCATCCAGCGTTGACCTTCCGGGCCTGAACCCGTACTGGCGGTCGTGGAGGTCCGGTCCCTCCGAGGACAGGTGCTGGACGAGGCGGTCGGCAACGATGCGCTCCAGCATCTTGCCCGCCTCGTCCAGCAGGCATATCGGCCTATAGGCCGACGCACTCCCGGGTGCTTTGCCCTCCTTGGGGAGGAGGACCAGTCTGGCCCTCCTCCACTCTGGAGGGAATACCCCCTCCCTCAGACCCGCTGAAAACCCTGCGTGTGGCTTCGGACAGGTTTCCCTCGCCGAGGGCGAGGGCCCAGGCCCGGCCAGGAATTCCGTCGGGGCCAGGGGCTTTCCCCTTGGCCCCGTCGGGATCATGGGGGCCCCCTTCTGCCCTCGGAAAGAGGGCGTCCAGGAACCCTTCGAGGGTCTGGCGGTCCAACGTCTCCGTTAGTGGGGGCGCCCATGGACGGATCTTTCCCCTGACCCTTTTGTATGGTCGCCCCCACGGATCGTCGTCCAGGGAGCTCACCATCTGCTCCCAGGCCGCTCGCTTGGCCTCGACGATGGCGGCCTTGAGGGCTTTCCTGGCTTGCAGGTAGCCCTCTCTTGTCCTCGCGGCATCCCCGCCTCGTCGCCGAGCCCGGTAATACAACCGTCTGGCTCGGACGGAGGAGTCCCGGAGTGTCTCCAGCTCCTCCGTCCACCAGTACATGGCCCGGCGCCGGCGGGGGTGGGATTGGGGCATCGCGACGTCGCATGCCGACGCCACGATCCCCACTATTTCCCCAGCCCCGTCCGCGGGACTGGGGTCCCACTCACCTGGCCCCACATCTAGGTGCCAGGTGGCCGCAAGGACGGCCGCCCGAAACCTGTCCGAATCGAATCGATTAAGGGCCCATCTTTTGGAGATGGGAAAGTTCCCCTCCCCTGGGCAGCGGGCCAGCACCTGTGTGGGTTTGGGGAGGCGGAGGGCCCACGCTATATGTCTATGATCAGACAGCGATTCGCCCTCCGCCTCCACCCTCCATTCGTGGAACATCCCAGCGGCCGAGGGGGTGGCCCAGGTCAAATCTATGACTGAACTCCCCCTCGGCCGCACACAGTTGCTGGTTGAGCCCCTGTTCATTAACAGGAGGCCCAGCCCCGCTGCCCAGCCGATCACGGACTCGCCCCGAGGGTCCCTTTGCCGGGGACTGCAACCCCACCCTTCCGAGTGGGCGTTGAAGTCCCCGGCAATCACGACAGGTCGGGGATGGCACCTACGTACCAATTCCCCGATCCTGTCGAGGACCCTCTTCACTGGGGCGAGCTCCCCGAGACCGGCTTTATTCCTGCGGTAGGGGAGATACACCCCCACCACACTGATGGGCCCCCAATCGACCGCCACGTACGAGGACCCGTTCTCCCTAAAAGTACAGGGAGGGGTCCCCGCCGCAGGGTTCGCCACCATGGCCACCGAGCCGTCCGGGCTGCCGAACCAGTTCGGACCTGGTACCGGCACCCAGTACGGCTCGGCAATCACCTCCAGCCCGGCGCCCAGCTCAGCCATTCTCTGCAAGCAAAGATCCTGAGTCCGGGCGCCGCGGCCGAGGTTGGCCTGTAGGGCCCGGAGTAGCGTGAAAGCTAAGCCTTTCACGCCTCCTCCGGGCTGCCTACTTCCACCTCCTCCTGCGAGATCGCGGGCGGCAACGCGGTCTCACAGGAGGAGGCTTCGGCCTTGGTGGCCTCCGAAGCGGGTGTCTCCGCGGAGACACGGGGGGTCCCTACCTGTATGGCCTCCTCCTCTCGGGGGTACGAGGGGGGACCAACCTGAGAGGGAGTCGGGGGCAGCGCTCCCACCGACTCCCCTTTCTCTACTACCGTTGGGGGTGTGCCCGAGGGCTCCACCCTCCTCACCTTCGGGTCGTCTTCGTCCCTAATGGCTTCCTCCTCTTCCTCTCTCCTCTTCCTCTCCTTTTGGGCTGAGGTTTCGGCTCCCCGGTGATTTCCGGCTCCCAGTCGAAGTCTATGAGGTTACCAATGGGAGCCTCACTCTCCTCCTGTGTTGCCGCCTGTGAGGGGGCTGGAACAGTTGCGGCTTCCTTCTCCTTCGGTGGGGGGGAGGCCCTTCTCCTCCTCTCCTTAGATCTGATGGGGTCCGGTTCTTCCCTGGCGGTGGTGGTTCGGGCTTCCCCCCCGCCAGTAGTTGCACCCCCCTTCTGCCTCTCTCCGTCTTTCTTTTTTCCCCCCTTTTCCTCCCGGGAGGGGGTTTGCAGGCAGGTCCTCCGATCTTATGACCGGAGGGCCTGCCTGCCTCAGCGCAAACCGGGCACCTCACCGCCTCCTGGCATCCCTTGGCGCGGTGGCCGGGGTTACCGCAGCGGTAGCACATACCGCTGCGGTCGACGGCGCTTGTGCACTGCTCGCGCACGTGCCCCCGCTCTAAGCAGCGGAAGCACAATGTTGCGCGAGCGGGCAGCGCCGTCACCCCGGCGCGGGTCCATCCCACTGGTACCCGCTCCGCGGCGGCGACTTTAGCGGCCGCCGCCAGCGGACACCGCACCACCATAGCTCCAGTCCCCCGCTGGGAGACGCTCATCACGCCCGAAGAAACCTCCTCTGGCGTGCATCCCCCAGCGAGGGCCACCGCGGCCGCCACCTCTTCGGCCCCGGTCGTCGCGTCCAGCCCGGCAATTCGCAAAGCTGCGAACTTTGCCGGGCGTTGGACGCGATAACCGGGGCCTTTTTCCGCCGCCAGCTTGCGGAGCTCCTCCGCAAGCCGGTCGGCGGACGCCCCGACGTTGAGGCCAGGCACCTCAATCAGCATTGCCCCGTTCAGGGCCCGGCGGATCCTCAGGGACGACTTGATCCCCAGATCCGCTGGCCTGATACGGCGCCTGGCCTCTATCATGAATTCATGATACTTTCCGTCGGGGCACGTCACGGTAACGGCCGCTGAACGAGGCGGTTTAGGTTTTCCCCGTCCGGCCGCTGATGTCCCCCTCCCGGGTCCCTTTTGTTTCGGGGCGACAGAGGCAGTAGAAAGGTTCGTCTTCTCCTCCTCCTCCCCTCTCCTCTGCTTCTCCCTTCGCCCCACCACCTGGGACCATAATTCCCCTTTTCCTTCCTCCTGGGTTCTGGGGTTTTGGCTCCTCATCGCCTCCAAAAGGGTTTTGGCCGGCGTCCCTTTTCCTTCCCGTTGGGCTCTTCTCTCTTCCTCCTTCATCCGCCTAGCCCTTTCCTTCCTCCTCCTCTTCTGCTCCTTTCTCCTTTCTTTCCTTCCCTTACCTTTCTCCTTTTTCCCGGTTTCCTTCGGCGCCACAGGTGTTGTGGGCGTCAGGACTTTCCTCCCCGAGGTCTCCTGTCCTTCCTTTCTCCCTTCCTGGACTGCTGCCGCCGGCTCCTTGGTGGTTCCTGATGTTTCCACCGCCACAGCCGCCCGGCCCCTTCCGCCCGCCACCATTAAGGAGTCAAGCTCCGCCTTTATGCGGCGGAGCTCCTCCTCGTGGTTGCAAGCATTGAGGGCCGTGGCGGCCATGGCGGCGTCAAGCTCCTCCGCCGCCTTTTCGGCTTTCCCCGTCGGAGGAGATGGGTGCTCGGGGAGGTTATCGTCATAAGACGGGATCTCCACAAGCACCCCCACCTTCACTTCTTTCCCTTTCAAAGGAGAAGGAGGGTTGGTTTCCCTCCTCCTCTTCTTCTTCTTCCTCCTTCTGTCCTCCTTCCTGTTCTTCTCCTCTTCTTCCTCCGCCGACGTAGTCGTTGACGTCGTCGATCCCCCGGCCGCCTTCGCGTACGACAATCTCCTTCCCCTGGGGAGCAAAGAGGGAAGGAGGGCGGGGGCCGAGGAGGTGGAGGCCTTAATGGTCTCCAACTACTCGCCCAGCCTCCTATTCTCAACCCTAAGTTTTTTAAGCTCGTTTCTGAGCTCTTCAGCCTCCTTCTTTGTTTCCGAGGCCTCCTCTCCCCGGCTATCCAGCTCCGCTGTCCGCGCCAGCAGGGTGGCCATCACCGCCTCGGAGGTGGCCACGGCGCGGTTCAGCAGTCCCACGAAGGTTCCTTTTAAGATACGGGACCTTCGCGAGACCAGCCGAACCGCACCTAAGGCTCGGCCTACCTTCGAGGCCAGTTCGGCCACCCTGGCCTCTCTGAGGAGGTTAATTGTTGCGTTGTCCCGGAATATCTCCTCGACCGGGCGCTTGTCCTCAAGGGACCACAACATCCCAGTATCGAGGAGCATCCGGATATCCTGCTCCAACCTTTTACTTTCCTCCTCCTTCTTCCTTTCCCTCTCCAACTCCTTCTTTCTTTTCACCCCCATCCCTTCCCCAGTGGTGGGTAGCCGACCCGGCCCCTTCCTCGTTGGCTCCAGGGCAGGAAACTCTGCACCGGAGGAGGAGCCACTAGAATTGGTGGCCTCTCTCATCCTCTTCCTCCCTCCACCGGTGTTTCCTCCTCTCACCGATCCTGCTCCTGGTCCTGCGGTGGTCTTCACCAGGCCTGGTAGCTGGACTCTGCTGCCCTGCGAAAGGATGATGTCGGAGCGTATCACCGGACCGGTGATCAGCCCCGACGTTCCTGCTGCCCCTTTGGTCCCCTCCTTGGTCCCCTTGTTTGCAGGGGAAGGTTTCTCCTTCCTCTGCTTTGAGCAGAGGGGACTCGGTCTATTGATCCCTGGTGCCGCGGTTTTACCCGCGGACACCAGGGACTTGGTGCTCCCACGTTGGGTGGCCGCCCGCGTCAGCCTACCCGGCGGGCTCACCGCGCCATCCCCGCGGTCAGGGAGGCGCCGGTTTGAGGACGGTGGTCGGTCCTCGTTAATAGGCGGTCCTCCAGGGGCTAGCCCCCTGGAGTCCGCATGCTCAACCTCCCCAGGGGGAGGGGAGGAGGCTTCCGCCTGGCGGACTCTCTCCACCTCTAAACCCCCCTTCCCTACTAAAAAATCACCCACGAGGGGTAGTCGATCCATGGACGGGCTGCTATGCCCGTCCATTAGGACCGTTGAGCCCGAAGGCTCTGAGCCCGAAGGCTCTGGGTTTTTTTGTTTGTATAAATGAGAGTCCATTCTTGGTCCCACGAGTACGGCGGGAAGTGGGCGTCGACCCGGGTAGAGCCCCCGCATTACCCGGAGTAAGGCTAGCGTGTCCCCTGGGTTCGCCAGGTGCCCAGGGTGAGGAACCACTAGCGACAGGTCACGCACCTGCCATTCATCCCATAAGCGTGGCATGCCTCAACCGTAGGATTACGTGGTATTTTATAGCCCCGCCTCGCGGTCCGGCCGATTAAGACAAGACCCCCGGCCCCAGAGGCATGACCTAGGGTTACGGTGTAGTAGGCTAGGGTCTGCCGGGGATGCCTGAGCCCCCTGTACCAGGATGCCGAAGCACTCTGGCCCCTCGCAATCGTGTCAGGTTATACGTCCTGACAAGTACGGGTTTGCAGTCAGGGTTTTCCTTCCTCTAGAACGGTTGCCTTCACCCGGCTCACGAGCTCGTTCTGCCCACGCTGTAGGGTCCTTTGGATCGCACTGGTACTAGTACCAGTGCGGTCCTCCGGTCCCTATATGAAACTCGGAGGCAGCTGCCCCTCCGAGAGTGAATAAGGACGCTCTTAGTCTGGCCTCTCGGTGCAGATCTCTCCGGCATGGTAGAACCTGCCAGGGGCCGAAACCCCCGCCGGCACAGCTCTGCACATCATCAAGCCACACAAGCCCCCCCACCACGTCAAGGTGGCGTCCACGGGGGGGACCAATCACAACCTCACATGTAATGTCTTAAATTAAATTAACTATATATATACATATATATATAATTTAATTTATAATTTATATGTATGTATGTATGTATATATAGGGTGGGGGGTTATAAGTTTACAACCCGAAATGTGAAGGTAGATTGGGTTAAGACAAACATAAAAGTCCTATACTGTTTTACGAGATTCGCAATAATTATCGAGTTATTAATGACAGAAATCAGAGGAATGGGAGCGCGCCGACATAGATGATTGGAGAAGCGTTGCAGCTACTCAGACCACAGCGCGGCGCACTCGACCTAACAACTGTTGGCGGCGTGCGGCGAGACGTAGGTCCGGCAAGATAAAAAAACGAATAGCAGCGCATTGTCTTTCCCCTCGCCGCGCACCGGCAACAGTTGCTGGATCAACTGGGTCGCGTTGCGGCCTAAGCAGCTGCAACGCTTCTCCAATCATCTATGCTGGCGTGTTCCCACTCCTCAGATTTCTGTCATTAATAACTCGATAATTATTGCGAATCTCGCAAAACGGTATGGGACTTTTATGTTTGTCTCAACCCGATCTACCTTCACACTTTGTGTTATAAACTTATAACCCCCCACCCTGTACATATACAGGGTGGGCCATTTTAATCCGTCCACGGGAATATCTCCTCAGGTAGGGGCGATAGCGAAAAATGTCTCAGACAAAAGTTATAGGATAAGTAGGGGGACACCTAGCGGTGACCTTGACTTTGACCTTGAGGTGAAAGGTCAAGGTCATTTTGAGGCCAAACTGATTTTTTTAAATAGAAACTCCTATTTCAGACTACGGAAATGGAAAGTATGGAAAATTTCACGTCCAAATAGGTAACTCATAACTGTCATAACTGACTGTGGTCAAAATGACCACAGTCTTGGTCCATTTTGGAAGTGGACGGCAGGTCATGACCTTGAACTTAACTTTGAGGTAATTTCAAGGTCAAACTGAATTTTTAATTGAAATTAGTTAACAAGATTATCAATGACTTGACTCCTACTTTTAGCGTTACCCAGGAACAACGACGTGGACATAGTAGGGGGTATGTTTCTTTTGGGGTGCTTGATTCGCGTGAATCCCCTTACCTCTCACGGTTCGGGGTGCTTGATTCGCGTGAGTTCCCTTGCCTCTTACGGTTTGGGATGCTTGATTCACGTGAGTCCCCTTGCCTCTCACTTTTCACGGAACATTTTAGAGCAGATTCTCAAAAATGTTCCCATCCTGAATAGCTATTTGATTGGTCCTTATTTTTTTGAGGAGAATGTCAACGGCAACAACTTTCTTGCCTTCCTTCGGAATGAATTTCCAGTTTTGTTGGAGGATGTCGATCTTGTTACAAGAACAAGAATATGGGTTCAGTTGGATGGAGCTCCACAGCATAACTTTAATTATAAAAACTTGTTTTTACTTAGTTTTCCCTTTTTTTCTTTTTTATACCTTTTTTATACTTTTTTCCATTTTTACTCATTTAACCCTTTTATTATGGCTGATTATCCGCCGGAGGAAAAAGTTACCATGTTGTTAATTCTTGGTGAATGTCGAGGCAATTACCGTCAAGCAGCTACTCTTTATCGAGAACGATATCCAGAACGACGACATCCAAGTCACAGCACGTAACTACAATCCAGTTCGCGCATATTTGAATGAGCGTTACCGTGAGAGATGGATTGGACCACGTGGACCTGTAGCATGGCCTGCAAGATCCGCAGACTTGACACCTTCAAACTTTTATTTATGGGGTTATTTAAAGGACATTGTTTTTACTAAAGAACCAACCACTAGGGATAAGATGATGGAGAGAATCAGAGGTGCTTGCCAAAGTATTGTGCGTGATGTACTTTTAAGTACTATTGACAATTTTCAAAGGAGGATCGGATTATGTATTCAGCAAAACGGGAACGTTTTTGAGAATCTGCTTTAAAATGTTCCGTGAAAAGTGAGAGGTAAGGGGACTCACGCGAATCAAGCACCCCAAAAGGAACATACCCTCTACTACGTCCATGTCGTTGTTCCTGGGTAACGCTAAAAGTAGGAGTCAAGTCATTGATAATCTTGTTAACTAATTTCAATTAAAAATTCAGTTTGACCTTGAAATTACCTCAAAGTTAAGTTCAAGGTCATGACCTGACGTCCACATCCAAATACTATATTTGTCTGAAACATTTTTCACTATCTCGCTTAGCTTACCAGTTATTTGAGTGAATTGATTAATATTACGTGTCCTACGTGTTTGTCCTTGAAACAATCCCTAAAGGCCATTTTGACCACAATCATGAGTTACCTATTTGGACGTAAAATTTTGCGCACTTTCCATTTCCGTAGTCTGAAATAGGAGTTTCTTTTTAAAAAATCAGTTTGGCTTCAAAATGACTTTGACCTTTCACCTCAAGGTCAAAGTCAAGGTCACCGCTAGGTGTCCCCTTACTTATCCTATAACTTTTGTCTGAGGCATTTTTCGCTATCGCCCCTACCTAAGCAGATATTCCCGTGGACGGATTAAAATGGCTCACCCTGTATATATATATATATATATATATGTATATATATGCGAGGTGAAACGATTGTCAAGATGTTCAGTGAGCAGCGACATGTCGCGCTGTCTCCTTTTCGTATTTTTTCATATATATATTTTCTCACAGACTTTGGACAAACGTGTGTGTGCTGCGTTGTTAATTCTTCTTTTCTACACATAGATCTTATATGAATGTGAATGCGACGCTGCCAATATTTTCTTATTCTCCGAAATATGCTTTTTGCTAATGTTTCTCCGATTCTTCGACTTGTTGGTATAACGTTGGTATATACGGTATAACATAATACAGAATAATTTATGCAATGAATAATATTCCACAGAAATGACGTTTCGGAAGATTTGAAGGGATATATTATATTGGGTCTGGAAAAAGTTCGTGATGTTTTTTAAGTAAAATTAAACTGGTTTTTTTATATAGTTGTAACGATACGATCGTTACGTATCGGGCCGAGCCGAATGCAGTCCGCGGGAAAACACCCTGCACAGGATGCAAGCGAGCGAAAGGAGCGATAGGGACGCGCGGGCGACGGGAGCGAGAACGCGAGCGAGCGAACAGAGAAAGCGAGCGAGCGAACAAAGGAGCGAGCGAGCACGCAGCGCGCGCGTGGAGGCAAGGACCGCCTCGGCGCGCGCGGCATGCGATCATCACGTGTCCCTCTGTATCGCGCGGTACGGAAGGGGAACGAACTAGAGTCGCACGGGCGGCCAATATAAGGCGCCGTGCGACTGGCAAGAGCATCCTGTCTTCCGATGCCTCAAGACGAGGCACCGACCCGCCTGAGAGTTCTCTGGCATCTTCTCCAGGGCGAGATTCCTCGCCATTCCTGACACGAGCGTACTCGTGAATACCGCGGCGAGAGTCCTCGCTGATCCTGACACGAGCGTACTCGTGAATACCGTGGCGAGAGTTCTCGCCGATCCTGACACGAGCGTACTCGTGAATACCGCGGCGAGAGTCCTCGCCGATCCTGACACGAGCGTACTCGTGCATACCGCGGTGAGAGTCCTCGCCGATCCTGACACGAGCGTACTCGTGAATACCGCGGCGAGAGTCCTCGCCGTTCCTGACACGAGCGTACTCGTGAATACCGCGACGAGAGTCCTCGCCCACTCCTCCCGGGCGAGTGTTCTCGCCACGCTTCCTGAGCGCCCTCGCTCACTGCCGGTGGCGCGTGTCCTCGCTATCACAAAACGCGGGTGCTCGTCCACCGTAGATAGGGGAAAAGATCCCCGCGGATCGCCTCGACCGCGTCCCTGCGTGCGAATACGTGGCCCGAAGCGCTACGGCAGCCCGCCGGCCCGAAACCTGTCCGCGGACGGAACTCGGCAAGCAACCTCCCACTGGCCGCACGTACCACGCATTATATCTCGGCACTGTTCATTTCTAAATAAAGCTATTTTATTAATATTCAAACAACTAATTGAGCGCGATTCTTTCCCGCCACTGGGCCCGGCGAGCCGAGCCTCGCCGAGACCCTTCGGTAACAATCCTTAGCGGGAAGGACCCGCACGGACGCACACCAGGCGTCACATAATGTGAAAATGAATTTATTTAAACCAAATATTCTCCATTATTATCGACAATGTTTCGCCATTTTTCGGATAGAAACATGATGCCATCGGTGAAGAACTTCTGTGGTTTCTGGTTGAAAAACTGAATCAAGTGGTTTTCACAGGCTTCTTTTGAAACCAGCTTAATTCCATTGAGAGGGTTCTGCAGAGATCGAAACAAGTGATAGTCAGAGGGTGCTATGTCTGGACTATACGGTGGATGCATCAAAACTTCCCAACCAAGCTCTCGCAATTTTTGACGGGTAATCAAAGAAGTGTGTGGTCAGGCGTTGTCATGATGGAAGGCAACACCTTTCCTATTATTCAATTCGGGCCGTTTCCTTTCAATTACCTGGCGTAATCTCTCTAGTTGTCCACAGTGGAGTTGAGAATTAATCGTCTGACCAACTGGAAGTAGCTCATGGTGGACGATTTTCTTCCAGTCCCACCACACACACACCTTTTTCGGCATCAATCCTGGCTTCGCGAACGCTTGTGACGGCTCACCATCCCTTGTCCACGATCTTTGACGCTTCCGATTGTCGTACGTGATCCATTTTTCATCACCGGTTATGATACGTTTCAGAAATGGCTCGATTTCATTGCGTTTCAGCAGCGCATCGCAGATGTTAATTCGGTCTCTCATGTTCTTCGCGCTCAACTCATGAGGAATCCATACATCGAGCTTCTTTTTGTACCCAGCTTTGTGTAAATGGTTCAAAACAGTTTTATGGTCAATGCCTAGCTTCATACCAATATCGACACTGCTGATATGCTTATTTTGCTGGACTTTTTCAAGAATTTCATCAGCTTTTTCAGTGATTGGACGACCAGAGCGTGACTCATCTTTCACATCAAAATTACCAGAACGAAAGCGAGCGAACCATTTCCGCGCAGCAGATTTTGATAAAGTACCTTCACCGTACACAGCACAAATTTTTCACAAGCCTGCGCAGCGTTCTTCCCTTTGTCGTAATAATATTGCAAAATATAGCGCAATTTTTCATTACTTTTCTTCATTTTCAAACGCAAACAACTTTCCAACCACTGCACCAATTTCGATGTTTATACACTCAAAATAACGCTCGAAGTATCACCTTTCCAACAAGCGTTTAGTGGTGTCACTGCGATCTGTGTTTCCTCAGTTATTAGCAATTGACGCCATCTATCGGGAAAACCACCACGAACTTTTTCCCAGACCCAATATAATGCTGAGCTGTGAAATTTTTATGAGGATTTATAAATTTAAAATAAGTTCAATAACAGTTAAAAGAAATCGTACGTTAGATTTTACATAATCCGGCTGCTTACATATCGTTTCACTTCATTTTCACTCTCTCTCTCACACTCTCTCCCTCTCCCCCTTCTCTAAATTTCAAACTGTATACGTCTAATACATCATATGTTGGAGTCCGATATTATACTTGTATTACTCTACAGGGATTATTTTTAATTTATAATATTTATTCTAAACTTTATATGAATCAGTTAGAATGGCGCGCGCGTAAATAAAAGATACAGAGAGGGACAGAGAGAGTGGGGGAGGGAGGGAGGGGGGAGTGAGTGAGAGGGTGGGAGAGGGGGTGAGAGAGAAAGAGGGGAGAGAGAGAGGGAGGGAGAGAGAGGAGGAGAGAGAAGGTGAGAGGTCGGGGATAGGTTTGGGGATAGCGGGTGAGAGTAGGAGAGGGAGGGAGAGGAGGAGAGAGAAAGTGAGAGATGGGGAGGGGGAGAGGTTTGGGGATAGCAGGTGAGAGTAGGAGAGGGAGAGTTAGAGAGAAAGGAGAGTATGAGGGAGAGAGTCTGAGAGAGAGGGGGAGGAGGGAGAGAGGGAGGGAGAGGGAGATAGAGAGGAGAGTGTGAGGGAGAGAGTGAGAAAGAGAGGAAGGGAGGGAGAGGGAGATGGGGAGAGGGTGGGAGGGGGAGGGAGTGGGGAGAGAGGGAAGTCTGAGGCAGAGAAGGAGGGGGATGAGTGAGTGAGTGAAAAAGAAATGATAGGGCCAATAGTCAAAAAGTAGGGAACGTGACACAGGTCTACAAGGTTTTGTTGTTAGGCAGCTGGGGGTCGTTTCCCAAGTAATTTTTTGCGTAGAATCCGAATCCGATATCAGAATTGGCCCATCACGTCAGGATTTTGAGAGGATATTTGAGGTTACATACTCGAAAAATGGCTTTTTGAGGTACATTTGAGGTTATGTATAGGACGCACAAAATTTTTTAGCTCTTTTCTTCTAATTGCATCATTTAGTACTACTCTTTCCCTTCAAAATGAGCTGTCGAATGGTCATCTACGATTTTTCCTTGCAAAGTTACGGCCATTTTAAGATAACAATGAATTCCAAACCCTGCGCCGTTATAGCCTAACAACCACATGAGCATTCACATTAAACCTGTAAACTTTGAACTATAAACTCGAAAATAAAGTTTCAAATAAAATAAAGTTTTCAGTCCAGGTTTTCGGGTTTTTTATTGCTCCACTTTATTTTGGCAGGAATATTTGCTGTACAAAAGCGCTTTCAATTCTGTACTGCTAGTGCAACGTAAACGTTGCAGAAGGAAGTCGGTGTCCTAATCGCAATAGTTTCCCATCGTTTTTCTCAGATGACTTGAATTACTCCGTTTTATTTTGACAGGAATATTCACTGTGCGAAAGCGTTTTCAATTGCGTACTTCCAGTGCGACGTAAACGTTGCAGGAGGAACTCGGTGTTCTATTCTCAATAGTTTCCCATCGTTTTTTTCGGATGATTCGTAATACTCCGCTTTATTTTGGCAGGAATATTCACTGTACGAAAACGTTTCCGTACTGCTAGTGCGACGTAAACTTGACAAAAAGAAGTCGCTGACACGATAAAGTGAGAAGTGGATTTACGTGAAAACAAGCATATTATTTCTGAAGAATTATTTTCTTGTAATAATATTCATTGCTCAAATTATTTTTTATTATGTTACACTGTATATATATCAGCGAGTCGAAGAATCCGAGAAGCAGCAGCAAAATGTACATTTCGGAGAGAAGGCAAATATCGGCAGCGTCGCATTCACATTCATATAAGATCTGTGTGTAGAAAAGTCGAAATGACAATGCACACACACATTTGTCCGAAGTCTGTGAGAAAAGATATATATGGAAAAATGCGATGAAGAAATAGCGTAATCGCATCAGCGATTATCCAGCAATTGTCTTTACTATATAAATACTATGTAAATATATATACACATATGTGTACCAAAATTCACTAACGTCGATAACAGATGATAACGTTCCCTACTTTTTGACGATCGCTTCTACGTTATCGATGCTTTGCAAGTTCGTTGACGACTCCAGGATCCCTTTAAATATTGCAGGAATAACGAAACGCAGGGTCCTTATCTCTGCTGACACACACACATATAGGGGTGTAAAGTCCGACCATGCAACTTTCATGCGGTACATCCTGGATAATATTAATGCTAGCGGCATCATAAATTCCAAAGTTCATAACTCAGACAATTCTCAACAGAAATAGGTCATTAAGTGGTGTTTTGGAAACGTCTCGCTGTCATCTTTAACACTGTGTAATAGAAATAGGGTATTCCATTTAAAAAAGTCATGTTGGCCTTGAAGTCGCCTTGACCCCTCCACTCAAGGTCAAACGGATATGATCATTCAATAGAACTTTTAAAACCCTACAATTTTGGTTGGAAACATTTTTCTCAGAAACATTTTATTTTCGAGATATTTAACCGTTTTCAGACTTTTCTAACACCCTGTATATGCATACACATATTCATAAGTTCGAAAATAAGTGAGATAACAAAAATACGAGAATTTTTTGTGTTTATCTCTTTGATGCAATATAACGTACAAAATGCTCGAACCTAAGCATAATAACGTTGGTGTACGTAGGGTGTTTGATAACTCATGAAACAATAACCAATGGAGGCATAGAAATGATTAAAATAAACGAAAATCCTAAAAACGTTTTGCAATATTCCCAATAATTATCGAGTTTTAATTAATTATAGAAATCTGACGAATAAGCGTGTGCTGGGATATTATTGGACAAACATTGTAGCTATTTGGACTAGCAGCGCAGCTCAGTCAATCTAGCAATTATTACTGACGCGAGGCGAAATGTAGCAACAGTGAGATAAGACACATAATAGTGGCACATTGTCCTTTCCCCTCGCCGCGTGTCGGCAACAGTTGCAAGATCGGCTGGGCCATGCTTTTTTTCGCCACCGAGTGATTGCAACGCTTCTCTAATTATCCATTTCGGCGCATGCTAGTCACATTTCTATAATTATTAGGTGTACAAATAAATAATCCAAACTTTTTTAAGCGACTAAGAAATTAAGTTTCAAATAATCAAATTTTCCCGATTGGTTCCTCCTTCACCATGAAAGAAGGAGGGCGTACTAGGTGGCGACGGGACGCCGTGCGTTCGGGACCTGCATCTCATTTTCGTTCCGAAGAGAGAAAAATATCGAGAGCGCGGTAGTCGCTAGATCGGGAATCGAACCCGGGTCTTTCGCTTGCCGGGCGACTGCTTTAAACCACTGAGCTACCTGACGCTCCACGCGCACGACATTCTCCTCTCCCTAGGTAACGTTAAGAGATGTCGTTCGGAAGCGACATCTCTATTGCTATCCCGAGCACACGGCGACTACAGAGAGAGGCATTGTTACTTGTACCTGGTGGTACAAGCTGGTGATCTCTCAAAGTCAAAGGTTGCTATCCTTGAAGACCTGCTGTCCATATATGTTGGCCTCCACCATTGCCCCTCCTTATCCGGTGCAAATCATATAAATAAGCCCCAGAATCGACGCCATATTTTGACTGCCCCCGGGCGCTTGGACACGTTTTTGCCACCAAGACCGTCCGGATTACGTTATCCGTCATAACGAACCAGACGTTTTGAGACCTGCACGTTCTCCTCTCCTGTTCCTTTCCGATTCTCCCCCCGGAATTTCTCCTATCTCTTACTCTCCGACGCCCCTGAGTCCCATAGATGACCGATCTCCTATAGACTCTCCTCTACCTTGGAGCCTATCTCCGATAGCTTCCCCTCCAACCTCACTTCTACGAGATAGTGCACGTGGTTTCCACGCAGCCTTACTCCGTGGCCTCATACCCATTCATTCTCCCTCTCCCTCGGAAGTATCATCATCACGATCTTCCCCCTCACCTCGTGCTTCTCCGTTACTGGATTTTCCCATATCGGAACATTGTTCTGGATAACTGAGAACCGCGATTGAGCGCGATTGTTTATACATATATATATATATATGTACACATTATAAAATCTTACAAATTCTTTTTCATTGTGAACTTCTGCCTAATCATCAATAAAACAAGTTATTTGTAATTGTAAGCCAATCATGTTTTCCAACTAATTATTCTCAACAAAAATTCTCCCTTCTCTCAACTGTCGCTCACGATCCTATTCCAGGTAAAAGGATTCAGTTCCTTGACCTAAATAAAGAACCACTGACGTATGTCCGCGCCAGATAAAGGGATCATTCCGATCTTTGATCTGCACCGCAGACTTGCGAGTACGTCGGAGCTTGTGAAAGCAAGCGTCAAGTTACGTTCCTCTTCCAGGACGTAACACATGAATAGGATATGCAATTAATTACTTTCAGAGATACACAAATGATCATCTGTGAAACAAAAGATTAGATTTGGTTATAGTATTGTATTGTATTTCAATAATATGTAAGCTTCTTCATCACGTCACGGTATTAATTTACAAAGAGGTATTTTTCTTTTTCAATTTCTTTTAATTTTTAATATTCTTTTTCATTTTATATTATTTTTAATTTTTTAGAGTTTATATTATTTTGCTTAATTAACACAAATTAACATTTGAGAAAAATCCCGACATAGGAAATATTTATGTACCTAGCCTTGCTTTCTTAGGTATGGAAATAGATATATTACATACTAATGTGATCAAAAAATAAGGTGAATTTTTCAATTAAACTTTGCGGGTACTATAAAATCATGAAATTATTTTTTGTGGGTTGGTAGCACTGTCTTTGACATCTATACAAAGTTTCATGTCAATATATTCAATTACTGCAGAGCTATACGTGTTTTTGTAAACATACAAAAGTGAGTTTTTCGATTTTTACTATGTCTGATTTTGTTGAGCAAAGAATTGCATTAAATTTTGTTTGCGGAATGAATATCCTGCCACGGAAACGTTGAGGATGTTGCAGAAGGCCTTTGGTGATAAGGCTATGTCGCAAAAAAATGTTTACAAGTGGTACAAAGACTTCAAAGAAGGCTGAGAACGAGTTCAAGACGAACAGCGCCCCGGACGACCATCAACATCTACCGATGAAAGGAAATCAAAGATTTGCTGTTCGAAAATCGTCGATTGACAATTAGAGATGCTTGCTGATGCTACGGGCATTTCATTTGGATCAACCCAAACCATTTTAAAAGATGTTTTGTGCTTCAAACGCGTCAAATCTCGACACTGTCCCACACTGCATTGGTTCTTCGAGAACATTTTGCCAAAAATTCGACCCATATCGTTTCACAACCACCGTATTCGCCTGGTTTAGCACCGTGCGACTTCTGGCTGTTCAACAAACTCAAAAGACCACTCCGGGGACACCGTTTCGACTCGATTGAGGAGATAAAAGCCGAATCGAAGAAAGTATTGAAGGCCATCCTGGAAAAAGACTTCTCTGACTGTTTCGAGGATTGGAAAAAACGTTGGCATAAGTGCATTGTGTCGTACGGGGAGTACTTTGAAGGCGATGAAATTGATTTGGAAGAATAAAGATTTTTCATTTTATAAACAAATTCACCTTATTTTTGATCACAGTAGTATATCCGGATTCAGTGTATGAATTCCCTCATATTGTGAATAACCTAGGAACCATACAATGGTCATAATATGGCTGCAGCAATCAACAGTCCGTATACCACTTTCGCATATACAGTAGTATTCACGAATCGAATCCCTACCAGTTTTTGCCTTATCCACTAGAACAAAAATGTGATGACATTTTCCGCTATGAAACCGAGACTTCATGTAAGCCTTGATAAGTAAAAGTTTCTCGATAGCGACCTTTCGCCGAGCGACGCTGCACCTCAGCAACAGCGTGAACATTTGGTGGCTCGGCTGTTCGCGTTCGCGGGCGGTTCCTGTGGCCACCTTTGACTCTTCATATCTCCGAAACCATTCCTATACTCAACTTGAAATTTTTCCCAGATTTATATATCATCATAAGCTATCATTTAGACCACAATTCGATTCAATCCGTGAGGTCCACCAAACGGGCGAAAAAACAGGTGCTTTCGCGGTTATTTTTTTATAAGTATTTAGAATATTTTTGTATGCCCGTCTTGAATATGAAGTTTTTAAAATATGTGTATTTGTTTCTTAATATATTTTTTTGTATATTATTTAATATTATTTTTTGTATATTATTTTTTGTATATTAATATATTTTTGTATAATATAAAACAGATAATGAAGGCAACAAAATATAAATTATAATACTTTTATATTTACAATATACGAGTATTTTTAAATTTTACAATGTTTTCATATTTTTTAAATATGTTGGTTCTCTTTTGTATTATTATTTAAGATAAAATGTCGTAAGTTATGCCAAATATATCTAAATTCATAGAAGTAGTATAGGGACCGATATGGCCAATCAAAACATTCCCCCTCCACTCGACCATCCGGTGCCACTAAACCACGCCAACCGGCGCCGGATGGTCGAGTGAAGGGGGAATGTTTCGACTGGTTATACCGGTCCCTAACGTCGGATTGGAAAATGGCGGAAATTTGAATCGCCGGAATAAAAATTAACAAACTAAATATCAAATTTTTATTATTCATATTAGACATTGTTCGTGATTCTAGTTCTTGGTCAGCTGGTTAATTTGCATATTATTTTTGGAAAAATCTCCTAGGCACTCCGCGAGAGTTCGAATCTAGGACCTCAGGCTCTTGAGCCAAACCGTCTTACCACTGCGCTATTGCTATACCCTGGTGGAAACTAGTTACATTGCTTACATATGATTTTCTCACAGTATTACTCTCACAGTATTACACGAGTTTGTGTCGTCAGACGAATTGGCTCCTATGTGGTGAGCACCCCAGGGTGTTGGTCGCACTTAGCAACACTGCTCGCGCTAGATTTTAGCAGCCGTCGGGTTGCGGTGCGCGCTATGAATCTATTTTACGAGTTAAGTGTTCGAGGAAAAAAGATTTTGTCTCGCTCGTCACTTGTAATCCATGACGAAATGTCGTGAGATACACGAAATACGATTTCCCGGCGTGACTGGTCACAGTGTCGATCTAGCATCGAGAAAATATTTGAAATACACGAAACAATGATGTACATAAACGGAAAGGTGTCAGAAAGAATACGCAGGTGGCCAAATGCCTTGTCATCTGATCAATGACACAAAAGGGATAAACTAGATTTATGCCCATCATTCCTATTTAATCTAGAGAAAGAGTAAACTTCGAACAATGGCTCAAGTTGCAAAGCAAAGCGAAACAAAGACAAAGCAAACACTTCCTAATTGAAGCTGTTATCAGGAAACCACGAAACTAAGCTATATAACATCCAAGGAAGAAGACAGGAAGGCAGGGTCTGGTCTGCAAGAGCTTGCCTGTTCGCAGCCGGACACCCTACCAGTTGTCTCTAGGCATGTGCACATATGGAGGAGGGAATTAAAGTGGTGGCTTGAGGAGTCGTAGTGTGCCCCTACCGGGATGCCGCCGACACCTTTCTCGGAAGGCCTCAGCCAGCTTCCGTGTGTGCGTAAGAGACAACTGAAGGGCGCAAGAGCCAAGGTTGCGGACGGCGGCCCGCGGCCTAGCTCGAGCGCCATGCGCAGTGCTGTCTCACGATGGCCCCCATTGAGGTACCAAACAGGTACCTGCCTTCCATACCATACCAAATTCGTATATCAGGTGTAGTAAAAAGAAATCCATTATTTTTGCATGAAATTGAAGGCTTTAATTACCATAGTTAGAATGATCCGATTTAGGTCAAATATGTGCCGTTTTGTTCGATAACTTGTTGCCATTTTGAAGGTAATTTCATTATGCCTCTCTCATAGAAGTCCTCGTCCCTATTGGCAAAAAATTGAGACAGTCGATTTTCACAAGCCTCTCTTGAAGCGAATTTTTCACCAGCAAAATTGTTCGCCATGGACAGGAACATGGTAATCACTTGGTGCCAGGTCCGGACTATAAGGTGGATGCATAAGAACCTCCCAACCAAGCTCCCGGAGCTTCTGGCGAGTCACTATCGATGTGTATGGCCTGGCGTTGTCCTGATGAAACACAATTCCTCTCCTATTGGCCAGAGCTAGCCGCTTCTGGACGATTGCTTCCTTCAGACGGTCCAATTGTTGACAGTACAGTTCCGAGTTAAGAGTTTCGCCGTAGGGGAGCAGCTCATAGTAGATAATTCCCTGCCAATCCCACCAAACACACAGCAAAACCTTCCTGGCCGTCAATCCTGGCTTGGCCACCGTTTCCGCCGGCTCACTGCGATTCGACCACGACCGTTTTCGCTTGACGTTGTCGTAAGTGATCCACTTTTCATCACCAGTGACCAACTGCTTCAGAAATGGGTCGATTTTGTTGCGATTCAGCAGCGATTCGCAGATGGAAATTCGGTCCATGAGGTTTTTTTTCGTTAACTCGTGTGGCACCCATACATCGAGCTTCTTTTTGTATCCAGCCTTATTCAAATGGTTCCAAACGGTTTTTTGTGCAATCTTTAGCTCTTGGGCAATCGAAACAGTGGTTACATGACGGTCGGACTCGACAATGTCCATGATTTTATCGATATTTTCGACAATTGGCCTTCCAGTGAGTGGTGCATCTTTGACATCGAAATTACCGGAACGGAATCGACGAAACCAAAATTGCGCGTGATTGGCTGTTACAGTATCAGGACCATAAACACTATTCACATTTTCAACCGCCTGGCTTGCGTTTTCGCCTTTATCGAAGAAAAACTGTAAAATATAGCATATTTTCTCTTTGCTAGTGTCCATCTTTGACGCGCGCTCAAACAAAACTGAGTCAACTAATCATAAAACTGTCAGAAAAGTTTTTTAGTACGAAATCTCATCTTTCTAACGCCATCTAGTGGAACCCGATTGGACTTATACAATGCGAGATACAGATAACTAAAGCCATCTATTGGAAAAATAATGGATTTCTTTTTACTACACCTGATATAATAATATTGTGTCCGAGCCATAAGGTTTGTGGCAACGTCCGTTGTCCGTGAGCCTTAGGCATCTGATGTTGATTTTGACAACTGAACGAAGATTGTCAGGACGACGGAAAATCGATAAGAAGAAAACAACAACAGCTGACTGAGAGTCTCTGACCAGCTGTCATCGAGGACAGACGCGAGAATGATCAAATAGAGAATTATTATTATTATATTCTTGTTTAAAGCTTGAGCGAGCTGCGCTGTAAATAGTAAAACTTGTTATTCTTACGCGAGTGTTTTCACTTACCTGAGTGCAAGCGCGAGTGCGAGAGTGAGCGCAACGTTTTGGGGGCTCGTCTGGGATAAAATCACAGATCGTCCGGGATCGAATCACAGATCATTTGGGATAAAAATCGCGGGACGTTCGAGATAGAAACGCGAGACGTTTGGGATCGTATCGCGACGCGCATCGCAAGTGAGAGTGACACAGTGAGAGAAAGTTAGAATACAGAATGACAAACGAAGCAAGAGGTCACACGGTTCCTACCCGACGGAAACGTGTTCATTCAATTGAGCCGGAAGCGACGGGGACGGAGGCGGCAAGCTCCGGAACGTCAGAGGTGTCGGTGTTGCAGGATACGCTCCAAGAAATCCGAGCGATGAGGGAGGAGCTGGAAGCGCAACGGCGGAATGTTACAGGCCAGTTGCTTCCAACTTCTTTAATAACCGGGTAAATCAAAGCCGGTATTTTTGACGGAACTGTCTTTACGCGAATATCTTTGTCAATATGAATTGATCGCACGGGCGAATAATTGGGATGAGAATTTTAAAACGATAAATCTCGCGGCAAATTTGCGGGGAAAGACTCGGACGGTTTTAGAGGGTATAGAGGAAAATTTTATTTATGCACAATTATGCGTTAGGTTAGAGTTGCGTTTCGGACAGCAGGGGCTTTTTCAAAATTTTTATACACTGTTTATTAATAGAAAACAAAAATTTGGGAAAGAAATTACGTCTTACGAGTTGGAAATAGAGCGATTAGGAAATAGAGTGTTTAGCTTATCCCGAAAGTGGAAAAAAAATGAGAACAAAGATAGCTTGTGCACAATTTATTGTGGGACTAGCAAGCGAAAATACAAAGCGTTTATTGCAGCTTAAGGGGACAGTGTCTTTAGAGGCAGCAATAGAAAGGGCAAAAACTATAGAGACTATTTATGAAAATGGTTTTTCTGAAAGAAGAAGTTTTGAGAGGAAGGGATTTAATAGGGAGGAAAGGGAATCGCGGGAAAATAAAAATTTTAGTAAGAGGAGAAACTTTGAAAATAAAAGTCAGAAAAAATTTCCTTTTCCAAATTTTGAAAGAGGAGCAGCGGAACAGAATTTTGTAGACAAAAGAAAGCAAGAAGGAGAATGTTGGAGCTATGGAGGAAGGGGACACTTTAGGTACGAATGTCCGAAAAACGCGATACGACGAGAAAACTAGGACTGGTCGAGCTCATCGGGGCGAGTTCGACTTTCGAAAGGAATGCTCCAAAAAAAATTAAAGAATTGAATAAGGAGAAAACGGGGATAAATAATAAGAGTGGTAGGATAAGTTGAATAAGTATAATTAAGAATCTTTTCACTTATTATAGAACTTTGAACGGAAGAACATGTTTATTTAGGTTAGACACGGGCTCTGATGTCTGTTTAGTGAATAGGGAATAAGTAAGAAATAGAAAACGCTCTGAGTCAATTGACAGGTGTAGGTTAGTTTATCCGACAGGAGAGGAGGCTCCTATTAGGAATAAAGTTTATTGTCAAATTCATTTAGGAAATTTCGAGGTAAAAATGTCGATGTTGGTCGACATGGAAGATGAGTGTTTGTTAGGAGCAGATTTCTTTAAGGCGATAGGAGCAGAACGAATTTTTGAATCTTTCTTTGAAAATTCGTCTTGTAGGACAAAACAGGGAAATTCTTTTTGTTCTCGAGTTTTGAATAAAGAAGAGAACGTTTCAGAAGGCTTAGGAGAATTTTATGAGAGAAAGGAGTTAGAAACTTCACAAAAAGAAGATTTTGTGGAATTCTTGAAAGAATTCGGGGATATTTTTGATGGACAAGCAGCAGGAAATTGTGTTGAAGTTCAGCATGAAATTCAATTGTTAGATCCTACTCCGATTAAACAAGCTGCAAGAAGAATTCCTTTCAAAATGCGCGAAAAAGTAGGGAAAATTATGGGAGAAATGAAGAAGCAAGGAGTAATCGAGGAATCTTCTAGTCCGTGGACCTCGCCGGTAGTTATAGTTCCAAAAAAGATGATACAGTTAGATTTTGTATTGATTTTAGAAAGTTGAATTCTGTTACGAAGAAAGATTCATATCCGTTGCCTAGAATAGATGATTTTTTAGACCGGTTGTCAGGAAATGAATGGTTTTCCATTTTAGATATGAAAAGTGGATATTGGCAAATTAAGATTCGTCCAGAAGATAGAGAGAAAACTGCTTTTTCTGTGGGAAATGGTTTGTGGCAATTCACGGTCATGCCTTTTGGTTTATGTAATGCACCTGCAACATTTGAACGATTTATGGAAAAAGTTTTGAAATCATTATTATCAAAAACTTGTTTAGTTTATTTGGATGATGTTATTGTTTTTGGAAAGACATTTGATGAAATGTTAGAAAATCTTAGGGAAGTTTTTCGAAGATTTCAAGCTTCAAATTTAAAGGTCAATCCGGCAAAATGTAATCTTTTTGAGAGGCAAGTTAGATACTTAGGTCATATAGTTTCTTCAGAAGGAATCGCAACAGATCTCGAAAAGACTGCTGCGGTAAAGAAATGAGAAGTTCCTAAGAATAAAAAGCAAGTGAGAAGTTTTCTAGGATTTTGTTCTTATTACAGGAAGTTCGTCAAAGGATTTTCTTCAATTGCAAAACCTCTCTACGGATTGACAGAAGAACGAACAAAATTTCATTGGACTTCTCAATGTCAGAAAGCTTTTAATATCCTGAAGAATGTTCTGACATCTTCATCGGTTCTGTCTTTTCCAAAGGAAGAAGGAGATTTCATTTTAGACACCGATGCTTCGAATCATAGTATGGGTGCAGTACTTTCTCAAGTTCAAGAAGGAGTGGAAAAGGTGATCGCTTATTTTAGCCGTGTTTTGAGTAAAACGGAAAGGAATTATTGTGTAACTCGAAGAGAATTGTTAGCTGTGGTGGATTCGATCAAATCTTTTCATCACTATTTGTTCGGACGGAAATTTTTGGTAAGGACAGATCATTTAACGTTAAAATGGTTAATGTCATTCAAAGAATTAGAAGGTCAATTAGCACGATGGATAGAAAGACTGCAACAGTATGATTTCGAAATTCTTCATCGAAAGGCGAAGCTGCGTAAGAATGCAGACGGTTTGTCTAGACGACCTTGTTCAGAAGAAAATTGTAAGTATTGTTCCAGGATAGAAGTGAAAGTTAAAAATCAAGAATGTGAGTCAGTTACACGAATAAGTTTTAATGAAAATTTTAATCAGAATTGGCGGAAGGAACAGCTTAATGATCCAAGCATTTCAGCAATTCTTCTGGCAAAAGAATCCGATAGACGTCTTACTCTGAAGGAGATGGCGAATGGAGATATTTCTTCAAAAATGTATTTATCCTACTGGGACACTTTAATTGTTGAGAATGGAATTCTTCATAGAAAATGGCAAGCTCCCAATCTCAAAGGAAGTATTCTTCAAGTTATTGTTCCACGTTCGGAAGTTAAACGAATTTTAGAAGAAACACATGACACGCTCCTTCTGGAGGACATTTTGGTATTAATAAAACTTTAGGAAAAATTCGAAAACGTTTTTATTGGGCAACATGTAAAAAGGATGTTGAAGATTGGTGTAGAACTTGTAGGATGTGTAGCCAAAAAGGGGCAATCAGATAAAGGAAAATCTCCTCTTCAGATTTTCAATCTTGGAACTCCTTTTGAACGACTTCAGATGGATATACTTGGTCCGCTGCCAATAACTTCTTCAGGAAATAAGTATCTTCTAGTCATAGTTGATTGTTTTACAAAATGGGTTGAAGCTTTTCCTTTGAAAAATATCAGAGCGAACACCGTAGCTGAAGTATTCGTCAGTCAGGTAATTTCGAGATACGGTGTGCCTTTAGAAATTCACACTGATCAGGGAAGGAATTTTGAATCACAGTTATTTAAGGAACTTTCAGAAATGTTAGGAATTAAAAAGACAAGGACTACAGCTCTTCATCCTCAATCTGATGGGCAAGTCGAACGTCAACATCAAACGATTCTTCGGTATTTGTCCAAGTTTGTTGACGAAAATCAGAAAAATTGGGATAAATGGATTCCGTTATTTCTTTTAGCATTTAGATCCGCAAAACATGAAATAACGAGAATGACTCCGGCAGAATTGCATTTCGGAAGAGATTTAAGGTTACCTTTAGATTTACTTCGTGGAACTCCTCCGAAAGATTGTGTTATAAACTTTAGAGATTATGTTTCTGATTTAAAAGGAAAATTAGGTAAAGTTTATTAAAGTGTTAGGCAGAAAATGACTCTAAATTCTGAAAAAATTAGAAGGTGGTATGATCAGGGAGCTAGGAAATGTTTATTTGAAGAAGGTTAAAAGTTTGGTTTTTCAATCCACAAGGGAAAATTGGGAAAGCTCCAAAGTTACAAAGTAATTGGGAAGGACCTTATGAAATAGTAAAACGGTTAAATGAAGTAGTTTATTGTATTAGGAAATCGAGTAAGAGTAGGAATAAAGTAGTACATGCAGATAGGTTAGCTTCTTTTAGTGAGAGACAGGAATAGGGAAGACATCAGAGACCTATAAATTTTTAATGATAAAATTATTTAAAACAAAATCTTGCATTTATTTTCTTTACTTTAAGGTTTAATTTTGGAGAGCGGTTTCGGAAGACCACATCCGGGAAAAAGAAAAGAGAGAAGGCTGCCTCCCCCACGATTTTTGATTGTGGTTTTTCCGTGGGGCTTTGGGCGCATGCCGAGGCAGGGAGTCGGGGTGTTCTATAAAAGAACGTTGGGTCCACGGTAGTCTCCCCTCTTGTCCGAAGAGGAGCCAAGGGGGAAATGGACGAAGAAGCGGAACATCAAGCGGATCGTTTCAGAAAGGTCCTGGAAACTAATCACATCCTAGAGGACGGGGATAGTGATAATGTTCTGTAGGCGAAGAGTCAAAATCCTCAGAATCCTTGATTGAGATCAGGAATACATGGAGTCCGGTAACCTGTAGCAGCAGCTCAGGGTAGGGCAGGAATTATGAAGATCTCTGGAGTCAAGGAAGAGGATGATCTTGCCTAAGAGAATTGTCGGGACGACAATTTTTCGAAGAGGGGAAGCAGTATTGTGTCCGAGCCACAAGGTTTGTGACAACGTCTGTTGTCTGTGAGCCTTAGGCATCTGATGCTGATTTTGACAACCGAACGAAGATTGTCTGGACGACGAAAAATCGATAAAAAGAAAACAACAGCTGACTGAGAGTCTCTGACCAGCTGTCATCGAGGACAGACGCGAGAATTATCAAATAGAGAATTATTCTTATTTAAAGCTTGAGAGAGCTGCGCTGTAAATAGTAAAACTTGTTATTCTTACGCGAGTGTTTTCATTTACTTGAGTGCAAGCGCGAGTGCAAGAGTGAGCGCAACAATATAATACCAAATATAGCTAATACATGGTGGTCCAAAGGTTTCAACCGGCAAACGATCGCGGCGTTGTCGAACGCCGCGATCGTTTGCCACCATTAATATTATTCGTATTCTGTATTGCTCCAGCCTAATTCGTTTAATTGCTTTCTGCTATCCGCAACATACACTACTCAAAAGAATTATGGCACAGATAATTTTATTACCGAAAATTGGCCCACTTTAACTGGCGATTACTTCGCGAAAAATTATTGTTAGATTAATGATTTTTCTTCAAAATGAAGTTTGAAGTCTCTACTTTAAGAATGCATCTCCATTTTTTGCATGCGATACACCCCCCCTTCCTCTATAACCCCTGACATCTGAGGACATGTTTGATATACTGAAAAGTGCAAGGTTTGATGGAATGTACGGACGTGGACAATTTTTTTCCAGGACGCCGTTTGCATCGTCATAAAGTTCAAATTTTCCCCTTCAATTTGAAAAAAAATGGAATCTTCACAATTTTTTTGCAAAGTTATAACCCTTCAAAAATATCGTTGTTTTCGGCCTTCGGGCCAAGTACCGGCCGGCGAATTAAATGACTGGAAATCATAGTGGCGCAACAGCAAAAGTGTTTGTTAACATACATACGCAAGCACACGCGCATGTTTTTCAGCTTCTGGCTCGTGTTTTGACCACAGCCAACATTCCTGGCATCAGCAAACAAACTCTCTCCGTATTCTCCACGGCCCCGTACGATATTTTTGAAGGGCTGTAACTTTGCGAAAAAAAATTGTAGCGACTCCATTTTTTTAAATTGAAGAGGAAGATTTGAACTTTATGACGATGTCTCCGATGACGCCGAAACGGCGTCCCCGAAAAAAAATTGTTCACGTTGGTGCATTCCGTCAAACTTTGCAATTTTCAGTATATCAAACATGCCCTCAGATGTCAGGGGTTACAGGGAAGGGGATGTATCGCATGCAAAAAATGGAAATACGAGGGTGGTCCGATAAGTACTTAGCCTACAAAAGAAAAACGAAAATTTTGGAAAAGTGGCGATTTATGTCTCAACATAGTCTCCTTTTAGCTCGATACACTTGACCCAGCGATGCTCCAACTTCTTTAACCCGTCTGAAAAATACGTTTTCTCGAGGTCTGCAAAGTAGGCCTCCATGGCGGCGATGACCTCCTCATTCGACTCAAATTTCTGCCCGGCGAGTGACTTTTTCAAGTTTGGAAACAAAAAGAAGTCGCACGGGGCTAAATCTGGAGAATACGGTGGATGGGGCAGCAGTTCGTAGCCCAATCGACCAATTTGACCGTGGCGAGGGCGGAGGTGTGAGCCGGTGCGTTGTCATGGTGGAAGAGCACTTTTTTCTTCGCCAAATGGGGCCGTTTTTTCTGCAATTCGGCGTCGAATCGGCCTAATAATTCGGCATAGTACAGCCCTGTGACCGTTTTGCCCTTCTCCAGGTAGTCGATGTAGATCACACCTTGTGAATCCCAGAAAACGGTGGCCATCACCTTTCCGGCCGATAGGACAGTCTTCGCCTTCTTCGGAGCACGTTCGCCGGGTGAAGTCCACTGTTTCGACTGTTCCTTGGTCTCTGGTGTGTACCAGTGGATCCATGTTTCGTCGACGGTCACGAAACGACGCAGAAACTCCTTCGGATTGCGCTTAAACAGCGTCAAACACTGCTCTGAAGTGGTCTCACGGTTGCGCTTGTTGTCCGGAGTGAGCAAACGCGGCACCCATCGCGCCGACAGCTTTCTCATGCCCAAAATTTCATGCAGGATATGACCCACGCGGTCTTTTGAGATGCCTACTGTCTCAGCTATCTCGCGTACCTTCAATCGGCGGTCTGCCAATACGAGATCGTGGATTTTTGTCATGTTATCCTCCGTGGTAGCCATTTTCGGGGCACCTGGGCGTGGCTCATCAAAAACCGACGTGCGACCACGTTGAAACTTGTTAAACCAATTTTTGACGGTCGCCATCGAAGGAGAAGAGTCACCGTACACAGCATCCAAGCGCTCTTTGATTTCGCTGCGCGATTTCCCTTCCAAAAACAAGAATCGAATCACCGACCGATATTGCTCTTTTTCCATTTTTCTAAAATCCGCGGATACGCCCGCTTCCACACGCGGTCAAAACAAAACTACGAGTCCGATTCGGCTGAAATTTCGACAGTAGCCGTCTACGAGAATGTACTACACGATAGTAAATTTCTCTTGCGATAGTGGCGCCATCGGACGGTGAGGCTAAGTACTTATCGGACCGCCCTCGTACATTCTTAAAGTAGAGACTTCAAACTTAATTTTGAAGAAAAAATCATTAGTCTAACAATAATTTTTCGAGAAGTAATCGCCAGTCGAAGTTGGCCAATTTTCGACAATAAAATTATCTATGCCATAATTCTTCTGAGCAGTTTACATACGGTTGATCCTCCGCCGTAGCTGAACGTGACATCATTCAGCGTGAGCTCAGCTGTCCTCGCGGAGAACCAAAGTGTCAATTTATGAGAATCGCGCTTCTAAAGTCTATCACATGTTTACACATTCAAATTTTTTCGGACATTTAGCTTTAGCTTTCGACCCGACTGTGGCCATTGAATAAAAAATTGGTACAATTGCAATCTGTGTGTTTATTTCATCACGTTTATCATTCGCACCATGGGTATGAAGCAATATATACACAATTTGTTCGATCGGCAGTTTATTATCATCATATAACTTATTGTCATACATCGTTTTCAGTTCGAATGGAAACGCAAATGCATACTCGCGCTTTAGAATTGTGGCATGAAAACGGCGGAGACGCTAGGCGCACGATGCGAGCGTGGCGAACTTACGCTCGCTCAGAGAGGGACGCGGAACGGCGCGCTCGAGCGTTGAAGGTATCGGCTCGCACGATACGTGCAATAGCGAACAAGTTTCACGAATTGGGCAGCGTCAACGATCGTCGTCGCATCGGTCGTTACAGTTGACTTGGTAAAGATCGAACTGGTCAGGTCGAGCGTGAATCAAGACCCCATGATGTCACTTCGACGTCGTGCAAGAGAACTGAATATGTCTCGTTCATCGGTGGCGCGCATACAGCATCGTGAACTGCACCTGCGACCGTACAAATTACAAGTCGTCCACGCGCTCAAGTTGTCAGATGCGCGTACCAGACTGACTTTTTGTCACATGTTCGAGCGAATATTACGTGTCGAACCGACGCTGACAAAGCGACTGCTCATGGGAGACGAAGCGCACTTCGATCTCAGTGGTGGCGTTTATAACCGACAGAACGTTCGCTTCTGGGGCACGCAATAGCCACACATTATACGCGAGCGACATACACATGCACCGAGGGTGACTGTTTGGTGCGGCATAACAGTGTTGGGTATCATAGGTCCCTACTTTTTTGAAAACGAACAAGGCAAAACCGTATCTGTGACGGGAGAACGATATCGAACGATGGCAACCGACTACGTTATTCCCGCTTTGTGAAAGCAACCGTTTCGCAGGGTCGCATTAAAGCGCTGGTGGCAGCAAGACGGCGCGACTGCTCACACCGCGAGACAGACGATACAGTTGTTGAACAAAACGTTCGATCCTAAGCGAATAATTTCGCGTAACTCGCGGCTCGTCGATTGGCCGGCGCGTTCTCCGTATCTAAATGCTACCAATTACTTTTTATGGGGATATTTGAAAGAACGCGTATATAATGTAGCCAAACCGCCCGCTACGATCAATGAACTCAAGCGTGCTATTATCACTCAAGTGAACCACTTGAACACACGAGGCAACGAGATTCTCGAGGCCGTTATGGACTTATTGATTTGTCGCGTTCGATTGTGCATAGAACGCAACGATCATTATTTATTGGACATTGTGTTTCACACGTAAATCGTCGTTCGCGCCTCACGTGTTTATGCAATAATATGTTGTTCGTGCGTTCGCCGCTCGCGCATTTCCTCCTCGTCGTGCTGTCGCGGTGGCGAAAGAAACGCAAGTATGCTTGAGGCGTAACGCCAAACAAATTCCGCGACGACAAATAAAACCAGAAATCCGATACTACCAAATACCCAAGGCGCCCATTTTACACTCGAGGCGAAACTGTCTTTGGCGACTTTGACTACATCAGATCCAGCGTTCCATGCGTCGTCTATTGTTCCGTCGATAATTTCGCTCAACGCATCGAATGCGTCTATACTTTCGCATTGCACGTAAGCGATGTCCGGTAGGGCTTCTTTATCGACAAAGTCCAAACTCTTCGGGTCGTTTTGATTCCAATTGCAATGTACGCAGAAAGGTTCTTCTCTGCCTTCTTCGGTACCAAAATTACATTCAGAGTTACGGATTTGCATTTCTTCCCAGAGGTCTCCGTCAGCGCAGGCTGTTGGAACGTCACGCACTTTGTCAGAGTCGCCACTTTGTGACATGGGACAAGAACAACCGAGTATACGACATTTGCGCACGTCGGTACTATCGCATATGTACATGAAACAGCCAGTATTATCGCGAGCATGTTTGGCCGCTGTGCTGGCCAAGTATGATATACCGACTGATGTAACGGTAATCACACCACCCAAATACGAGTTTCTTCGTCCGCGATGCCACTCTGTTCAGTTTATTAGCTCTATCCAACAATTTTTGATCAGATCTGATCACTTGTTCCAAGCGCGCCGCATCGTACACGAGTTCTAATTTGCCCAACTTTCCGCTCTGTATTGCGTAATTACGCCATTTTGACATATATTCAGTACGCTTGAACACGCTCAAATCAGGAAAGTGCAGGCGCGCCATATCATCTAAGTTGCGAAAAGCACTGCGTGCTACCGGAAATAGCACCGTGTCAGCCGCGGCTTCGAAAGCCTGAACCGAGCGAGCGGTACGTAGCATTGTGGTGAACCTACGACTCTCAATCTTGCCCAGCATAACCAATTCAAATCCATTGCTCGCTACTCGTCGAGTAATCTTGAGTGACGAAAACTTGGACGCCAAGTTTCGAGCGTCTTTGGCCAAAGTCGCGATAGCTGTTCGCCAACGAGCTACTGCGCCAGTAAATGCTCGCCCGGTAAAAAATGCGGCAGTTATATCATGTACAAATTTGCGAAGAGCTCTCGTAGCCATTACTTTTTTATTCAGTGTACTGTGTGTACATTTTTCGCATCACTCTACTCTTCGCAGCTTACTGAGATTCGCGGTATTGACGCTTACGACGTTTGTTGCCTTTGTTCGGTTTCGATCGTTCACGTAGGTCGTCGTTGACGATTGTACTCTCTTCAATCAATTCGTTGCTAGGTAATGATTGTTCGTTTTCCTTTTCCGTCTCTTTTTCCTGAGCTTCGTCGTACATTTTGTTGTTTTCTTGGTCATCTCGTTTGGCTTGCTCGTTATGTGACCATGGCTCCTTTTCGTAACACTCGTTATACGACCATGGCGAAACAGCATTTTCACTGTCTAGCACTGATGCGATAGGTGGCATAGTTGGCCAAACTATTCGCTGTATTTCGTTCGATGCAACTTCTTCCATTTCGTCATCGGTGATCGACATCGATTGCAAGGATTTTGTAGAACTCGTCTCGTTTTTCCGCGTCAATAGCATCTCTTGATCCCATACACTCGAATTGCTGCTATTACTGTCCTCACTTGTACGTCGTATGTCGTCTTGCTCGCTCTGGCATTCGACATGGCGTTCGACATGGTCCAGCAATGTATTGTCGTTCGCGAAATGATATGCATCACCTTTACTTCGTTCATTGTATTCTGCAAAATTGCCTCGTATATTGTCGACGGTATCAACATTGTCACCTTTCGTTCTTTCGTTCTCACTTTTACGTTCTTCAGACTGGTGAGCCGTATTGTCACCAGATCTGCGCATCATGCTATCATCAAATTTGTACGTTGTATCATTGAACTTATCAGTCATGTTATCGGGCACGATGTCATTGAACTTATCAGTCATGTTATCGGGCATGGTGTGTGTGATTGTTACCGAACTTGCGTATAGATTCAGAAGATGGCTATCAGTGTCATCGTACGTTGGTTTATAACTGAATAACTCACGATCTCCGTGTCCCACGTATTCGCGCACAATCATTATTATCGTCGTGTGAAGTATTCGAATGTACGGATTTTCGTACGTAGACTCACCGTTGCGTGTTATCACGCTAATATCACAACCGTTCAATTGGTAAATAATGTCATTGAAAACGTCGTCGATTGTTATGTCGACCGAACGTACCCCTCGATCCAGCGGAATGCATTGAGAGACTTGAGCCGCGATCATGCCCGTAGTCAGAGAGATCGCGTCTTTCCAAAATAACAGATGACTGGCCGAACGGTGAATAAAATTTAGCACTACGCTCATGTCTTGACAAATTTGTGCATTCTTGGAAAGTAGAAAAGCTTTGTACAAATCACGAAGTACCTTCGGTAACCTTTTGTCGTGACAATAGAGCATGTCACGAGAAGCGGTGTAAATGTATTCGAACGCGTCAATTACCGGAGATTTGCCTTGTACTCCGAATGCTGATGCGACGCCTTTCTCGAGCACGCGCGGAAAGGTTCCCGGGGCCAAGTTGTGGAGATGTTGAAATATGCGCGAATTCACAAACGGCGTCGCATTCAAGTCCATTGCGCTACTATTGTCACGATTCATCGCTGTTCGCACACGCTATTGTGGCTTCTCGTCCGGCCGATGATTACTGTCGAACTTGGTAAGAGCAGTTAAATCGGTGTATAATAGTTCTTATGTGCTCAATACGACCGACGAGCGCGACTACAGCGACAACATTGCGTCAAAAGATCCTACCCAGATCGAACGCGAGGACGATTCGATTGAACGGACTCGCGCAGTTCGACGAATGCTCGAAGTTTCCAAGGATGTAGCGGATGAGATTTTGGCAACGATAAACAACGAAACGAAGGAGAACGATGACGACCACGTAACACGCCGGCGTATGACAGCTTCAAAGTTTACCAATTACCACAATTACCAATATCGCGTACCAGGCCAGTTTTTGTTATGGCATCGTATCGCCATAACGCCAAGAGTGGGCCAATTCTGTGTGACGAAACAGATGAATTTGTTTCTCACAAGTTTGTTAGATCGCTACTCGTTTGCGTCATTATCGTGCTTGTTATATACATCGTAGCACGCATGTTTTTCGCATCAATGCTCGAAAATGAGGCAAAACGAGATTGGCTATATCTTCGCGAGAGCGTACTCAACGATTGCTTCGCAGCTCAGCCATATCTGCATGACGCTCGATACTTTGATATCGTTCTGTTACCGCATAATAGCGAGCCAATGCAACGTGATGTCGCCGAGCAGTAACGCTCGGGGTGACACATCAAAAAGCTGACGAAGCGTGACTTCAGAATTGCTCCGTACTGTAGGCAGTCCCGGCATATACTTTTCGCATCACTCGCGTTCGCTCGCGCTTCGTTCGATCGAGTCGAGTCGATCGAACGAAGCGTGAGATCGCGCAAAAAACCAACCGTTCTATATACGTTACGGAAAATACCGGAGTACAGAGCAGTAGCCCCTGGTCCTACCTCTGACTGCTCTGTACTACGGTACGTACAATAGTACCGGCGCGCGCCCGGAACGGCTCATCACATACCGAAAAATTGTACAACTTGTACAGTAGAGGGGGAAGTTTGTTATGTTCATTGGTCGAAAATCAAAGTGGTTGGAGAAATTCCTCCAATCAGGTTACAATGTATCCCCACCACGGCGCCAATTGACGACTTTAACGGAAGGTGCGCAATATGTTGCTGTGACCTGCTGTGATCGCGGTATTGACGACTTTTTTTGGTACATTTGGTACACAGTGATAACTAATCTATGGCGACCACGGCGACAAAATGATAAGAATGACAAGAAAGCAACATGACAGTGGCAGCGTTAACACCTCACTGACACTCATCATACAGAGGGCATTATCGCAAATATTCGTTATCATACGAGGGCAGTCTGAAAAGTTCTCGGCCTAACAATGAAAGAAAATTTTTTTGCCGTGAAATATGTTTTATTTTTCAATATAATCTCCTGAAACTTCAATACATTTATTCCAACGTTTTTCCCAATAATTCAATACCAACATTAAAGTGATGTGATTCCGGAAGGCATCATTTTTCGCTCTGGTGTATAGTGGTGGATTCAAGTTTCATCAACAGTTATGAAACGACGCTTGAAATCCATTTTATTTTGCTTAAAACGATTAAGATGTACCAAACACGCTTGAGAAATACGCATTCGAATGCGTTTTTGGTTAATTGTTAGCAAATGCGGTACCCATCTTGCACAAAGATTTTTCAACTGGTGCTACTGCTCGAATGACTTGACAGATAGAATAAAATTTTACATGGGTTTATATCAGGGATGTCACTTTCCAATACAATTATAGTTTAACAGTTTCTAATGTCATGTATGTGTCAGGTCGAGAATTTTTCAGACTGCCTACGTAGATCAAACACTATCGCATTATTACCACTGGGCATGTTACCACTCGTAAAGGGGTGTCAAGGTTGTTTACGAAATAAACAGATTTTATCAAAAGAGTTCTTTATTTGTTCGACTTTTTTTATCCATAATACCCACCCAGTCTGACATTCAACATGCGTTGATGTATAGAATGCATACGGAATACGAGTGGCGCGATGAATTTTCAAGACGAGCCGTTTGTCTGCCGATATGTCAACAATCGCGTTAATCCACGGACGGTCATCTACGAATCGTGGAACAACGATGGCCACGACAGCGACCAGGTGCACAACGGCCACCGCTTCGATCATCTGTTGCACTTCATTGAGAGTTCAAAGGTGGCCGTATTTTACGCGTCTTGAGAAGCACGAAATATTCATCGGTCATCGTACAGCAGTTCGCCGTCGTACCAACTTGACGGCTGTTGCCACTAACTACTAGACGACGCGTGCACAGCCGATACGGGGAGTATCATGTCATTGTCGCTCTTATTGTTATCCGAGACCATTATTGTGCGACTCAGGCCCTTGTTCTCGTGGTCTACCTTGGCGTTCACACAAAAGCTCTCGTGGCAATTGGCCGCGCTGTCAAAGTGCAAAGTTGGGGTCTCGCACGCATCGTAGCGGAAGATAGGCAGAGTGGCCAGATTGCCGCAGGCGTGTATACTACTTTCGGTGGTGGTCGTGCCGTTTGAACACATATTATCTTGGTAGGCCAAATAGCCGCGTACCAGGATGCCGTAATTGGACGGAAGGCTGTAGAAGCGACCATCGTTGATTCGTGTGTGACACGTCGAGAAGAGGCGCACTATCATTTGCGTAATAGTCGTGCACGCATGTACCGGTATATTGACAATATCCGAGTCGTTCGAGTACGCCAGGCCCAATTGTGCCGGATGTTTCACGAGAAGCCAGCTATAATATTCGTTCCACAGGTTCCAGTGCATGATGAGCTGACTGTCAAACTGTTGGTCCTCGCGAGTTGGTGGTAACGCGAGCGCAAAGTTACCGTGCAACGTGATCAACCGATGCAGAAAGTTTACGTGCATCGAGTAGACTCGTTGCCAGTCGGTCGCTTTGACGGACAGTAAATAGCGATGCAAGTACTCAGGTGAATATCGTTCGCCGTGGGCTCTCGATCAAATAGTTCGAAAATCGGAAACACCGCGGTGAATCGATCGTCGATCGGTCGTGGATCTGCAACGAAACACTGGGAACGGTGCCATAGCACAGCTTCGCCGTTTTGATTAACCTGATATAGAGCGTCTGTTATGTATACGAGATTGAACAAGGCGCGCAGGTGAAACACACAGAACCCATTTATGACGTCGAGGCCCCTGCAGTACTGCAGCGGACTAAACAAGCAGCAGTTACGGCCTCGATGCACGTTCTTCTGGCACACCTCGCCGCTCGTCCATGGTACCGGTCGCATACGCATTAACCATTTGGGCAGTGAAAACTGCTATTTGAAATTTCCAATCGCGTCGTTACCGTCATCGCTAACATTACGCGATTCATCCATCTCCATTAATTCAACTTCTGGCTCGCTAGTCGCATTACGTCGTGCGCTAAAATCATCGTCGCGTATCGAATCGCCTAGATCCAAGTTGCGCGATGCGCGAAATTGTTCGCGTTCACGTGTGCGCTCCGTCATTTCTACGCATGTAGAATTTCATACGCCCTGATTGTCGCGGCGTACCTTACTACACTAGGACAACAGCGTGCATTGAGTGACCGCTCAATCTTACTGCCGTGATGCATTCCCCGTCGTCGCAGTCGCAGCATTGCTACCGCTGTTCTTTCCGGATTGACCTGAAAAACATTTGTTAATATTTGTTAACATTTGTATGCGACGAGTGGATCTCAAGAGGGATTCAGCGGATCGGCGGCTAAACAAATGTGGAGGACGACGGTGTCGACGGGACGAGAGAGCGAACGCTCCACGCTTTGGCACCATGTCACCGTCGTCGTCGTCGGCACCTAACTCTGCCATCGTCACCTAACCATCGTTTTTGCCGCCACCGCTCGATCTGCTCGAATTACCGCTGCTGCCGCTGCTATTGGTCCAGTTACCACCGCTGCTCTTGTTTCGTCCAAGCCAAAAGGCCAATACGATAACAATCACCACAAGGATGACAAAGATTATGGCCGTGTTTTTCCAGTCCGGCGTCGACATTTTTTGTGCGGGAGCCGTGCGCAGATTTATTTATCGGTTCTTAGCACCACTCACCTTTCGAGCTATCTCGTGTCACTCCTTATTTTAGACGTGCGTGTGCAACAAGTGCTAAAAGCAGTGACGCATTTATTAGATATCGCGTTCACGCGCTGTGCACCCTTAGGAGTATCATATATATATAGCGAATCAAGTGTGTGCGTGGAGGATATATAACAGGCTCGACTCGTACGACTACACGTCAGTCGTCTCTTATTGGTAATCGCCACGCATTGAACGCTCACTCGTACGCACCCTCACGCTACTTACACTCTCGAACATGTCGCGCAACAAACGCAACAGCAGCACAACCGTTTCAACCGCCGCCGCTTTGGGAGACATGTGGGCCAACATCGATCGATATATTTCTCAGCGTACCAAACGAGAGGAAGATGACCGTTACCTATTGAGCAAGGACAGCATATCTGGGAAGCGACGAGATAATCGCGACGATGTGGGCAACGATCGGGAGGAAAACAACTCTGAGCAGAAACAGCGACAAATTGAACGCAAGAAACGTCGCCTTTTTCTACTCAACGACGACGACGACGACAACGAGGAGCAAAACGACGATGACGGCGACGATGTGGGCAACGATCGAGAGGAAAACAACTCTGAGCAGAAATAGCGACAAATTGAACGTAAGAAACGCCGCGTTTTTCTACTCAACGACGATGACGACGACGACGACGACAACAATAATGAACAAAACGACAACGAGAAACAAGACGGCAACGGGAAACGAAAACAGGGCAACGAACGTGGCCGAAAGTCCTATCATCGCCCGTCTGTTTCGTATAAACGAGCTGTTGTTGGCGGTAGCGACGACCGTGACGATAATGACGATGTCGACGACCGCAGTGACAAGAAAATTGAAAAACGTCAGCGTTCACCGCCGGTACGCATCCCCAACAAGCGTGGCAATCGAACGGAACGCGATGGTCGGTCCCCTGTGAAAAACATACGCGGACGCGCTATTACCGAACGCATTGTTGAAAAGTCAGAACGCACCATGGACCGACTCGAACTCGCTTAACCTATTGCAGGCAACAGCGACGAGAATGACGGCTGCGCCACTGCCGCCGATGACCAACGTGGTGGTAGTGGTGGTGATGGTGAGAAGTTGGACACTTTGTTGGGCGATGCTACCGCAGATATCAGACAAATTTGGAACAATTTGGGCAATATGTGGAACTCGATGAGCATGAAACGCAAGAGTAACGAGTGTACAATGGAGTTTTCCGACGGAGGAAATTTGGAGTCATATCGCGCGATTGAGGTGATGGACAACACGCTGAATTTGACTTGTTGGTCTTTACTGTCTCGCCTCAATGCAGACTTATGCATTCGAGAGACTGGTGTGACCAATGAAAACTACATGCGATATGTGCGAGAGATGGTGCACTCGATCAAGGGAACCGTCTTGGAAGTGTACGATCACGCCAAACGGCATTCGCGCAAGTATAACATCTCCGTTTCCATGATGGAGCAGCTGCGCAAGCAATTCAACGATATTAACGATGAAAACAACTGGGACAACGTAGCGAACGACGCTGGTGGCAACAGTAGCGAAACAGTAGCAACACATCGCAACAAAAGTGATGCTCTTGTCGACGACATGGATCTAATAATTGACGATAATGCTGCCACAACATCAGATATCGGAAGAAGGTCAACGAATTGTGCCTTTCTCCTTTCCATCTGAAAATGATTCTCTAACTGAACAGCGCAAGCGGCACAGACTGATCGGACGTTTGGACTCACACGTGCAGATATTTTTATAATTTTTAGCCATGATGCGCAAGGGCTTCTTCGACGGTATTCGCGAATCTGGTAGATTCGCTACTGTGAATGGTATTTTTGACGAATCCCATAGAGATTATTTGCGCTCGCGTTTGACGTACAAATACCAACAAAAAGATGCAAGCATGACGCATCGGGTCCATGGGTTCATGTTGATTTCCGCCATGAGGCGAAAATTTAAATTCGAGGCATTTGTCGATCGCAGCGGAATTCTCGATGAAATCGTACATGATTTTGTACGTAACGATGTATTTCCCGGACAAGATCCCATGACCAAACTGCGCATATTTCTTAATTTGTCTCTAACGCGCAAAACACAACGTCTGAACTTGCTTGGTACAGATCATCCGACGACGGCAGCGGCGGCGGCAGCGGCGGCAGCAGCGACGGCGGCGACACCGGTATCAATCAGCGGCGCTATCGCGGGTGGTGGTGATGGTGGTGGTATTGGTATTGGTAAATTCAGCCCCTCTGCAACTTTCGCTGCGCCGTTTAGCGCCGCGTCTGTTCAATGCGATTCAGACGATTGCGCCGAACTCGCTCTAATTGAACTCTCATAACTCAAGCTTGATATCGAAAAATATATCATCGTTGTAAAAGGTTACATTGTATTTTTGATTAATTAATTTGTACGTTTTGCAGGGAGAGGTGATTGTACAATAAAAAGACATAATTTTCATACGGGCAGAGTTTACGAGTAGAGCGGAGACAAACTCGACAATGACGAGAAAGCCACCGTGTTTCTGATTGTTTGGAATGCGATTAAAGGTTTATTTGTCGTCGTCAACGCATACTATTGTACAGAAAGTTAGCGTGTAGTGGCGCGAAAGACGCACAAATGTATGTACAAGGGTTAATGTTTTTAGAGAAAGAAACATATTGGGTGAGTGCAAAAGTTCGTGCGGAGTTTGGAGTGAAAAGTCACACAGTGATTAGCAACAAAAATCTTTATTCAATCAATGATATATTCTCCATCGTTTCTATAATATTTTCCCCAACGTTCTTGGCAGCATAACGGATTGCCCTCGATCATATAAACTGCGCGGTTTAGATTCGAAGAACAGAAGAGACGCCGCTTTTTAAGGCTCCAAAGAGTCAAAGTTTTTTCCATTAAATATATTTGCAATGACGGACAACGTGATAGTCAGATGTCTATCAGGAGAATACGGTGGATGCGTTAAGACATCCCATTTCAGGCTCTTCAGTTTGCGCAGCGTCTTTTTTCGAAACGTGTGGTCGGCGTTGTCGTGATGAAAACGACTCCCTTGCGATTTGACAAAACGGAATTTCTCTTTTATTCTCGATTCAGATTGGTTAATTGGCGACAGTATGTCTCGAACAATCGTTTCGCCACGAGGGAGGAAAAGCTCGAAATGAGATTATGGCCCTTGCCATCCCACAAAACAGAGAAAGCATCACCTTCATCGGGTTGTGCAAACTGGCCTTTGGCATTGCGTCACCAAGTTCATCGATTGTTTCCCTTCCCGTTTTGCGCTGAACATTGTGTAGAGGAACCCATTTTCTCATCGCCCGTCACTAGTCGATTCAAAAAACACTCGTTATTGAGCCGCCCGAGTAAAGAACACGGCTGCAGAAATTCGCTTGATTTTGTTCTTCTCGGTCAGCAGATGGGGCACCCATATATCGAGCTTCAGAATCGAATCCCATCTTTTTAAAACGCCGAAAACCGTTTGATCAACCGACCGGGTTGATCGGTCAACGTTTAGTGCTGTAGCAACTTCTTCTGTTGAAATTCGCGGATTATTGAGCACTAAAGTACGCAAAACATCTCATCAATGTCAGAAGGTCGACCAGAGCGTGGCTCGTCTTCAAGGTTAAATTCTCCGCGCGAAATTTAGCAAACCATTTTTCCCAGTTCGTTTAGCTGGTGCTTCATCCTGATAAACATCCTGAATGTTTTTTTACGGCTGCGGCACGTTTATTCCCTTTCCGAAACTCGTAAAGCATAATTGCCGTAAATGACCTTATCGATACTCATTTTTAAAGTGATATCCTCGAAGCAGTTTTTTATGGAAACAAATGATTTTTTTTTTAATAACAGCTGAAGACGTCACCTTTCCAACGTATATAATATGTAGATGGAAGTATTAAGACAAACATTTCAACGCTTATTTACTTCATCTATTGGAAACTCCGCACCGCTTTGCCACTCACCCAATAATATATTTTATTATTTTAAATATCAACA
>NW_020230256.1:0-12180 GCF_003227715.2 Harpegnathos saltator
TGAATTTAAATGTTCATATCTCCGCTTCTACTGGGAATTGAGAGTCGAAATTTATGGTGGGGAATAGGGTTGATACAGGACTATATTGAGGCAAAAGCGCGTTCCTGTATCTTGAGCCGTTTAGGAGATACCGAAGGTTACATTTTTAAATTTTAAGTTAATTTTAATTGAAATTTGAATTTAAATGTTCATATCTCCGCTTCTACTGGGAATTGAGAGTCGAAATTTATGGTGAGAATAGGGTTGATACAGGACTATATTGAGGCAAAAGCGCGTTCCTGTATCTTGAGCCGTTTAGGAGATACCGAAGGTTACATTTTTAAATTTTAAGTTAATTTTAATTGAAATTTGAATTTAAATGTTCATATCTCCGCTTCTACTGGGAATTGAGAGTCGAATTTATGGTGAGAATAGGGTTGATACAGGACTATATTGAGGCAAAAGCGCGTTCCTGTATCTTGAGCCGTTTAGGAGATACCGAAGGTTACATTTTTAAATTTTAAGTTAATTTTAATTGAAATTTGAATTTAAATGTTCATATCTCCGCTTCTACTGGGAATTGAGAGTCGAATTTATGGTGAGAATAGGGTTGATACAGGACTATATTGAGGCAAAAGCGCGTTCCTGTATCTTGAGCCGTTTAGGAGATACCGAAGGTTACATTTTTAAATTTTAAGTTAATTTTAATTGAAATTTGAATTTAAATGTTCATATCTCCGCTTCTACTGGGAATTGAGAGTCGAGAATTATATGGGATAGGGTTGATACAGGACTATATTGAGGCAAAAGCGCGTTCCTGTATCTTGAGCCGTTTAGGAGATACCGAAGGTTACATTTTTAAATTTTAAGTTAATTTTAATTGAAATTTGAATTTAAATGTTCATATCTCCGCTTCTACTGGGAATTGAGAGTCGAATTTATGGTGAGAATAGGGTTGATACAGGACTATATTGAGGCAAAAGCGCGTTCCTGTATCTTGAGCCGTTTAGGAGATACCGAAGGTTACATTTTTAAATTTTAAGTTAATTTTAATTGAAATTTGAATTTAAATGTTCATATCTCCGCTTCTACTGGGAATTGAGAGTCGAATTTATGGTGAGAATAGGGTTGATACAGGACTATATTGAGGCAAAAGCGCGTTCCTGTATCTTGAGCCGTTTAGGAGATACCGAAGGTTACATTTTTAAATTTTAAGTTAATTTTAATTGAAATTTGAATTTAAATGTTCATATCTCCGCTTCTACTGGGAATTGAGAGTCGAGATTTATGGTGAGAATAGGGTTGATACAGGACTATATTGAGGCAAAAGCGCGTTCCTGTATCTTGAGCCGTTTAGGAGATACCGAAGGTTACATTTTTAAATTTTAAGTTAATTTTAATTGAAATTTGAATTTAAATGTTCATATCTCCGCTTCTACTGGGAATTGAGAGTCGAGATTTATGGTGAGATAGGGTTGATACAGGACTATATTGAGGCAAAAGCGCGTTCCTGTATCTTGAGCCGTTTAGGAGATACCGAAGGTTACATTTTTAAATTTTAAGTTAATTTTAATTGAAATTTGAATTTAAATGTTCATATCTCCGCTTCTACTGGGAATTGAGAGTCGAGATTTATGGTGAGAATAGGGTTGATACAGGACTATATTGAGGCAAAAGCGCGTTCCTGTATCTTGAGCCGTTTAGGAGATACCGAAGGTTACATTTTTAAATTTTAAGTTAATTTTAATTGAAATTTGAATTTAAATGTTCATATCTCCGCTTCTACTGGGAATTGAGAGTCGAATTTATGGTGAGAATAGGGTTGATACAGGACTATATTGAGGCAAAAGCGCGTTCCTGTATCTTGAGCCGTTTAGGAGATACCGAAGGTTACATTTTTAAATTTTAAGTTAATTTTAATTGAAATTTGAATTTAAATGTTCATATCTCCGCTTCTACTGGGAATTGAGAGTCGAGATTTATGGTGAGAATAGGGTTGATACAGGACTATATTGAGGCAAAAGCGCGTTCCTGTATCTTGAGCCGTTTAGGAGATACCGAAGGTTACATTTTTAAATTTTAAGTTAATTTTAATTGAAATTTGAATTTAAATGTTCATATCTCCGCTTCTACTGGGAATTGAGAGTCGAATTTATGGTGAGAATAGGGTTGATACAGGACTATATTGAGGCAAAAGCGCGTTCCTGTATCTTGAGCCGTTTAGGAGATACCGAAGGTTACATTTTTAAATTTTAAGTTAATTTTAATTGAAATTTGAATTTAAATGTTCATATCTCCGCTTCTACTGGGAATTGAGAGTCGAAATTTATGGTGAGAATAGGGTTGATACAGGACTATATTGAGGCAAAAGCGCGTTCCTGTATCTTGAGCCGTTTAGGAGATACCGAAGGTTACATTTTTAAATTTTAAGTTAATTTTAATTGAAATTTGAATTTAAATGTTCATATCTCCGCTTCTACTGGGAATTGAGAGTCGAGATTTATGGTGAGAATAGGGTTGATACAGGACTATATTGAGGCAAAAGCGCGTTCCTGTATCTTGAGCCGTTTAGGAGATACCGAAGGTTACATTTTTAAATTTTAAGTTAATTTTAATTGAAATTTGAATTTAAATGTTCATATCTCCGCTTCTACTGGGAATTGAGAGTCGAATTTATGGTGAGAATAGGGTTGATACAGGACTATATTGAGGCAAAAGCGCGTTCCTGTATCTTGAGCCGTTTAGGAGATACCGAAGGTTACATTTTTAAATTTTAAGTTAATTTTAATTGAAATTTGAATTTAAATGTTCATATCTCCGCTTCTACTGGGAATTGAGAGTCGAATTTATGGTGAGAATAGGGTTGATACAGGACTATATTGAGGCAAAAGCGCGTTCCTGTATCTTGAGCCGTTTAGGAGATACCGAAGGTTACATTTTTAAATTTTAAGTTAATTTTAATTGAAATTTGAATTTAAATGTTCATATCTCCGCTTCTACTGGGAATTGAGAGTCGAAGATTTATGGTGGGAATAGGGTTGATACAGGACTATATTGAGGCAAAAGCGCGTTCCTGTATCTTGAGCCGTTTAGGAGATACCGAAGGTTACATTTTTAAATTTTAAGTTAATTTTAATTGAAATTTGAATTTAAATGTTCATATCTCCGCTTCTACTGGGAATTGAGAGTCGAATTTATGGTGAGAATAGGGTTGATACAGGACTATATTGAGGCAAAAGCGCGTTCCTGTATCTTGAGCCGTTTAGGAGATACCGAAGGTTACATTTTTAAATTTTAAGTTAATTTTAATTGAAATTTGAATTTAAATGTTCATATCTCCGCTTCTACTGGGAATTGAGAGTCGAAATTTATGGTGAGAATAGGGTTGATACAGGACTATATTGAGGCAAAAGCGCGTTCCTGTATCTTGAGCCGTTTAGGAGATACCGAAGGTTACATTTTTAAATTTTAAGTTAATTTTAATTGAAATTTGAATTTAAATGTTCATATCTCCGCTTCTACTGGGAATTGAGAGTCGAGATTTATGGTGAGAATAGGGTTGATACAGGACTATATTGAGGCAAAAGCGCGTTCCTGTATCTTGAGCCGTTTAGGAGATACCGAAGGTTACATTTTTAAATTTTAAGTTAATTTTAATTGAAATTTGAATTTAAATGTTCATATCTCCGCTTCTACTGGGAATTGAGAGTCGAGATTTATGGTGAGAATAGGGTTGATACAGGACTATATTGAGGCAAAAGCGCGTTCCTGTATCTTGAGCCGTTTAGGAGATACCGAAGGTTACATTTTTAAATTTTAAGTTAATTTTAATTGAAATTTGAATTTAAATGTTCATATCTCCGCTTCTACTGGGAATTGAGAGTCGAGATTTATGGTGAGAATAGGGTTGATACAGGACTATATTGAGGCAAAAGCGCGTTCCTGTATCTTGAGCCGTTTAGGAGATACCGAAGGTTACATTTTTAAATTTTAAGTTAATTTTAATTGAAATTTGAATTTAAATGTTCATATCTCCGCTTCTACTGGGAATTGAGAGTCGAGATTTATGGTGAGAATAGGGTTGATACAGGACTATATTGAGGCAAAAGCGCGTTCCTGTATCTTGAGCCGTTTAGGAGATACCGAAGGTTACATTTTTAAATTTTAAGTTAATTTTAATTGAAATTTGAATTTAAATGTTCATATCTCCGCTTCTACTGGGAATTGAGAGTCGAGATTTATGGTGAGAATAGGGTTGATACAGGACTATATTGAGGCAAAAGCGCGTTCCTGTATCTTGAGCCGTTTAGGAGATACCGAAGGTTACATTTTTAAATTTTAAGTTAATTTTAATTGAAATTTGAATTTAAATGTTCATATCTCCGCTTCTACTGGGAATTGAGAGTCGAGATTTATGGTGAGAATAGGGTTGATACAGGACTATATTGAGGCAAAAGCGCGTTCCTGTATCTTGAGCCATTTAGGAGATCCGAAGTTAATTTTTATTTTAAGTAATTTAATTGAAATTTGAATTTAATGTTCATATCTCCGCTTCTACTGGGAATTGAGAGTCGAGATTTATGGTGAGAATAGGGTTGATACAGGACTATATTGAGGCAAAAGCGCGTTCCTGTATCTTGAGCCGTTTAGGAGATACCGAAGGTTACATTTTTAATTTTAAGTTAATTTTAATTGAAATTTGAATTTAAATGTTCATATCTCCGCTTCTACTGGGAATTGAGAGTCGAGATTTATGGTGAGAATAGGGTTGATACGGGACTATATTGAGGCAAAAGCGCGTTCCTGTATCTTGAGCCGTTTAGGAGATACCGAAGGTTACATTTTTAAATTTTAAGTTAATTTTAATTGAAATTTGAATTTAAATGTTCATATCTCCCTTCTACTGGGAATTGAGAGTCGAGATTTATGGTGAGAATAGGGTTGATACAGGACTATATTGAGGCAAAAGCGCGTTCCTGTATCTTGAGCCGTTTAGGAGATACCGAAGGTTACATTTTTTAATTTTAAGTTAATTTTAATTGAAATTTGAATTTAAATGTTCATATCTCCGCTTCTACTGGGAATTGAGAGTCGAGATTTATGGTGAGAATAGGGTTGATACAGGACTATATTGAGGCAAAAGCGCGTTCCTGTATCTTGAGCCGTTTAGGAGATACCGAAGGTTACATTTTTAATTTTAAGTTAATTTTAATTGAAATTTGAATTTAAATGTTCATATCTCCGCTTCTACTGGGAATTGAGAGTCGAGATTTATGGTGAGAATAGGGTTGATACAGGACTATATTGAGGCAAAAGCGCGTTCCTGTATCTTGAGCCATTTAGGAGATACCGGAAGGTTAATTTTTAAATTTTAAGTTAATTTTAATTGAAATTTGAATTTAAATGTTCATATCTCCGCTTCTACTGGGAATTGAGAGTCGAGATTTATGGTGAGAATAGGGTTTGAATACAGGACTATATTGAGGCAAAAGCGCGTTCCTGTATCTTGAGCCGTTTAGGAGATACCGAAGGTTACATTTTTAAATTTTAAGTTAATTTTAATTGAAATTTGAATTTAAATGTTCATATCTCCGCTTCTACTGGGAATTGAGAGTCGAGATTTATGGTGAGAATAGGGTTGATACAGACTATATTGAGGCAAAAGCGCGTTCCTGTATCTTGAGCCGTTTAGGAGATACCGAAGGTTACATTTTTTAAATTTTAAGTTAATTTTAATTGAAATTTGAATTTAAATGTTCATATCTCCGCTTCTACTGGGAATTGAGAGTCGAGATTTATGGTGAGAATAGGGTTGATGCAGGACTATATTGAGGCAAAAGCGCGTTCCTGTATCTTGAGCCATTTAGGAGATACCGAAGGTTAAATTTTTAAATTTTAAGTTAATTTTAATTGAAATTTGAATTTAAATGTTCATATCTCCGCTTCTACTGGAATTGAGAGTCGAGATTTATGGTGAGAATAGGGTTGATACAGGACTATATTGAGGCAAAAGCGCGTTCCCTGTATCTTGAAGCCATTTAGGAGATACCGAAGTTAATTTTTAAATTTTAAGTTAATTTTAATTGAATTTGAATTTAAATGTTCATATCTCCGCTTCTACTGGGAATTGAGAGTCGAGATTTATGGTGAGAATAGGGTTGATACAGGACTATATTGAGGCAAAAGCGCGTTCCTGTATCTTGAGCGTTTAGGAGATACCGAAGGTTACATTTTTAATTTTATTAATTTTAATTGAAATTTGAATTTAAAATGTTCATATCTCCGCTTCTACTGGGAATTGAGAGTCGAATTTATGGTGAGAATAGGGTTGATACAGGACTATATTGAGGCAAAAGCGCGTTCCTGTATCTTGAGCCGTTTAGGAGATACCGAAGGTTACATTTTTAAATTTTAAGTTAATTTTAATTGAAATTTGAATTTAAATGTTCATATCTCCGCTTCTACTGGGAATTGAAGAGTCGAGATTTATGGTGAGAATAGGGTTGATGACAGGACTATATTGAGGCAAAAGCGCGTTCCTGTATCTTGAGCCGTTTAGGAGATACCGAAGGTTACATTTTTAAATTTTAAGTTAATTTTAATTGAAATTTGAATTTAAATGTTCATATCTCCGCTTCTACTGGGAATTGAGAGTCGAGATTTATGGTGAGAATAGGTTGATACAGGACTATATTGAGGCAAAAGCGCGTTCCTGTATCTTGAGCCATTTAGGAGATACCGAAGGTTACATTTTTAAATTTTAAGTTAATTTTAATTGAAATTTGAATTTAAATGTTCATATCTCCGCTTCTACTGGGAATTGAGAGTCGAGATTTATGGTGAGAATAGGGTTGATACAGGACTATATTGAGGCAAAAGCGCGTTCCTGTATCTTGAGCCGTTTAGGAGATACCGAAGGTTACATTTTTAATTTTAAGTTAATTTTAATTGAAATTTGAATTTAAATGTTCATATCTCCGCTTCTACTGGAATTGAGAGTCGAGATTTATGGTGAGAATAGGGTTGATACAGGACTATATTGAGGCAAAAGCGCGTTCCTGTATCTTGAGCCGTTTAGGAGATACCGAAGGTTACATTTTTAAATTTTAAGTTAATTTTAATTGAAATTTGAATTTAAATGTTCATATCTCCGCTTCTACTGGGAATTGAGAGTCGAGATTTATGGTGAGAATAGGGTTGATACAGGACTATATTGAGGCAAAAGCGCGTTCCTGTATCTTGAGCCATTTAGGAGATACCGAAGGTTACATTTTTTAAATTTTAAGTTAATTTTAATTGAAATTTGAATTTAAATGTTCATATCTCCGCTTCTACTGGGAATTGAGAGTCGAGATTTATGGTGAGAATAGGGTTGATGCAGGACTATATTGAGGCAAAAGCGCGTTCCTGTATCTTGAGCCATTTAGGAGATACCGAAGGTTAAATTTTTAAATTTTAAGTTAATTTTAATTGAAATTTGAATTTAAATGTTCATATCTCCGCTTCTACTGGGAATTGAGAGTCGAGATTTATGGTGAGAATAGGGTTGATACAGGACTATATTGAGGCAAAAGCGCGTTCCTGTATCTTGAGCCGTTTAGGAGATACCGAAGGTTACATTTTTAAATTTTAAGTTAATTTTAATTGAAATTTGAATTTAAATGTTCATATCTCCGCTTCTACTGGAATTGAGAGTCGAGATTTATGGTGAGAATAGGGTTGATACAGGACTATATTGAGGCAAAAGCGCGTTCCTGTATCTTGAGCCGTTTAGGAGATACCGAAGGTTACATTTTTAAATTTTAAGTTAATTTTAATTGAAATTTGAATTTAAATGTTCATATCTCCGCTTCTACTGGGAATTGAGAGTCGAGATTTATGGTGAGAATAGGGTTGATACAGGACTATATTGAGGCAAAAGCGCGTTCCTGTATCTTGAGCCGTTTAGGAGATACCGAAGGTTACATTTTTAAATTTTAAGTTAATTTTAATTGAAATTTGAATTTAAATGTTCATATCTCCGCTTCTACTGGGAATTGAGAGTCGAGATTTATGGTGAGAATAGGGTTGATGCAGGACTATATTGAGGCAAAAGCGCGTTCCTGTATCTTGAGCCGTTTAGGAGATACCGAAGGTTACATTTTTAAATTTTAAGTTAATTTTAATTGAAATTTGAATTTAAATGTTCATATCTCCGCTTCTACTGGGAATTGAAAGTCGAGATTTATGGTGAGAATAGGGTTGATACAGGACTATATTCAGGCAAAAGCGCGTTCCTGTATCTTGAGCCGTTTAGGAGATATCGAAGGTTAAAGTTTTCCAGCCTTTCTCTATCGATATCCAGCCTTCATCCGTCGATATCTCCGCTTCTACTGGGAGTAGAGAGTCGTCCATGTAGTCCAAAATGTAGGGTTTTGAAAGGGCTTTAATTTGGTACCAGTCCGAAGCCTGTATCTCTAACCGTTTAGGAGATATCGAAGGTTAAATTTTACAGCCTTTCTCCATCGATATCCAGCTTTCATCCGTCGATATCTCCGTTTCTACTGGGAGTAGAGAGTCGTCCATGTAGTCCAAAATGTAGGGTTTTGAAAGGGCTTTAATTTGGTACCAGTCCGAAGCCTGTATCTCTAACCGTTTAGGAGATATCGAAGGTTAAAGTTTTACAGCCTTTCTCTATCGATATCCAGCCTTCATCCGTCGATATCTCCGCTTCTACTGGGAGTAGAGAGTCGTCCATGTAGTCCAAAATGTAGGGTTTTGAAAGGGCTTTAATTTGGTACCAGTCCGAAGCCTGTATCTCTAACCGTTTAGGAGATATCGAAGGTTAAATTTTACAGCCTTTCTCCATCGATATCCAGCTTTCATCCGTCGATATCTCCGCTTCTACTGGGAGTAGAGAGTCGTCCATGTAGTCCAAAATGTAGGGTTTTGAAAGGGCTTTAATTTGGTACCAGTCCGAAGCCTGTATCTCTAACCGTTTAGGAGATATCGAAGGTTAAAGTTTTCCAGCCTTTCTCCATCGATATCCAGCTTCATCCGTCGATATCTCCGCTTCTACTGGGAGTAGAGAGTCGTCCATGTAGTCCAAAATGTAGGGTTTTGAAAGGGCTTTAATTTGGTACCAGTCCGAAGCCTGTATCTCTAACCGTTTAGGAGATATCGAAGGTTAAATTTTACAGCCTTTCTCCATCGATATCCAGCTTTCATCCGTCGATATCTCCGCTTCTACTGGGAGTAGAGAGTCGTCCATGTAGTCCAAAATGTAGGGTTTTGAAAGGGCTTTAATTTGGTACCAGTCCGAAGCCTGTATCTCTAACCGTTTAGGAGATATCGAAGGTTAAAGTTTTACAGTTTCTCCATCGATATCCACTTTCTCCGTCGATATCTCCGCTTCTACTGGGAGTAGAGAGTCGTCCATGTAGTCCAAAATGTAGGGTTTTGAAAGGGCTTTAATTTGGTACCAGTCCGAAGCCTGTATCTCTAACCGTTTAGGAGATATCGAAGGTTAAAGTTTTACAGCTTTCTCCATCGATATCCAGCCTTCATCCGTCGATATCTCCGCTTCTACTGGGAGTAGAGAGTCGTCCATGTAGTCCAAAATGTAGGGTTTTGAAAGGGCTTTAATTTGGTACCAGTCCGAAGCCTGTATCTCTAACCGTTTAGGAGATATCGAAGGTTAAAGTTTTCAGCCTTTCTCCATCGATATCCAGCTTTCATCCGTCGATATCTCCGCTTCTACTGGGAGTAGAGAGTCGTCCATGTAGTCCAAAATGTAGGGTTTTGAAAGGGCTTTAATTTGGTACCAGTCCGAAGCCTGTATCTCTAACCGTTTAGGAGATATCGAAGGTTAAAGTTTTCCAGCCTTTCTCTATCGATATCCAGCCTTCATCCGTCGATATCTCCGCTTCTACTGGGAGTAGAGAGTCGTCCATGTAGTCCAAAATGTAGGGTTTTGAAAGGGCTTTAATTTGGTACCAGTCCGAAGCCTGTATCTCTAACCGTTTAGGAGATATCGAAGGTTAAAGTTTTCCAACATTTCTCCGTCGATATCTCCGCTTCCACTGGGAGTAGAGAGTCGTCCATGTAGTCCAAAATGTAGGGTTTTGAAAGGGCTTTAATTTGGTACCAGTCCGAAGCCTGTATCTCTAACCGTTTAGGAGATATCGAAGGTTAAAGTTTTACAGCCTTTCTCCATCGATATCCAACTTTCTCCGTCGATATCTCCGCTTCCACTGGGAGTAGAGAGTCGTCCATGTAGTCCAAAATGTAGGGTTTTGAAAGGGCTTTAATTTGGTACCAGTCCGAAGCCTGTATCTCTAACCGTTTAGGAGATATCGAAGGTTAAAGTTTTCCAGCTTTCTCTATCGATATCCAGCCTTCATCCGTCGATATCTCCGCTTCTACTGGGAGTAGAGAGTCGTCCATGTAGTCCAAAATGTAGGGTTTTGAAAGGGCTTTAATTTGGTACCAGTCCGAAGCCTGTATCTCTAACCGTTTAGGAGATATCGAAGGTTAAAGTTTTCCAACCTTTCTCCGTCGATATCTCCGCTTCCACTGGGAGTAGAGAGTCGTCCATGTAGTCCAAAATGTAGGGTTTTGAAAGGGCTTTAATTTGGTACCAGTCCGAAGCCTGTATCTCTAACCGTTTAGGAGATATCGAAGGTTAAAGTTTTCCAGCCTTTCTCATCGATATCCAGCCTTCATCCGTCGATATCTCCGCTTCTACTGGGAGTAGAGAGTCGTCCATGTAGTCCAAAATGTAGGGTTTTGAAAGGGCTTTAATTTGGTACCAGTCCGAAGCCTGTATCTCTAACCGTTTAGGAGATATCGAAGGTTAAAGTTTTCCAGCCTTCTCCATCGATATCCAACCTTTCTCCGTCGATATCTCCGCTTCCACTGGGAGTAGAGAGTCGTCCATGTAGTCCAAAATGTAGGGTTTTGAAAGGGCTTTAATTTGGTACCAGTCCGAAGCCTGTATCTCTAACCGTTTAGGAGATATCGAAGGTTAAATTTTCCAGCCTTTCTCTATCGATATCCAGCCTTCATCCGTCGATATCTCCGCTTCTACTGGGAGTAGAGAGTCGTCCATGTAGTCCAAAATGTAGGGTTTTGAAAGGGCTTTAATTTGGTACCAGTCCGAAGCCTGTATCTCTAACCGTTTAGGAGATATCGAAGGTTAAATTTTCAGCCTTTCTCATCGATATCCAACCTTTCTCCGTCGATATCTCCGCTTCCACTGGGAGTAGAGAGTCGTCCATGTAGTCCAAAATGTAGGGTTTTGAAAGGGCTTTAATTTGGTACCAGTCCGAAGCCTGTATCTCTAACCGTTTAGGAGATATCGAAGGTTAAAAGTTTTCCAACCTTTCTCCGTCGATATCTCCGCTTCCACTGGGAGTAGAGAGTCGTCCATGTAGTCCAAAATGTAGGGTTTTGAAAGGGCTTTAATTTGGTACCAGTCCGAAGCCTGTATCTCTAACCGTTTAGGAGATATCGAAGGTTAAAGTTTTCCAGCCTTTCTCCATCGATATCCAGCCTTCATCCGTCGATATCTCCGCTTCTACTGGGAGTAGAGAGTCGTCCATGTAGTCCAAAATGTAGGGTTTTGAAAGGGCTTTAATTTGGTACCAGTCCGAAGCCTGTATCTCTAACCGTTTAGGAGATATCGAAGGTTAAAGTTTTCCAGCCTTTCTCTATCGATATCCAGCCTTTCTCCGTCGATATCTCCGCTTCCACTGGGAGTAGAGAGTCGTCCATGTAGTCCAAAATGTAGGGTTTTGAAAGGGCTTTAATTTGGTACCAGTCCGAAGCCTGTATCTCTAACCGTTTAGGAGATATCGAAGGTTAAAGTTTTCCAGCCTTTCTCTATCGATATCCAGCCTTCATCCGTCGATATCTCCGCTTCTACTGGGAGTAGAGAGTCGTCCATGTAGTCCAAAATGTAGGGTTTGAAAGGGCTTTAATTTGGTACCAGTCCGAAGCCTGTATCTCTAACCGTTTAGGAGAATCGAAGGTTAAAATTTTCCAGCCTTTCTCTATCGATATCCAGCCTTCATCCGTCGATATCTCCGCTTCTACTGGGAGTAGAGTCGTCCATGTAGTCCAAAATAGGGTTTTGAAAGGGCTTTAATAATTTTTGGTACGGAAGCTAACCCGAAAGCCATCTTCTCTCCTTGGGGGTTTTTTTGTGTTGCTGTGGTGTGG
>NW_020230257.1:0-42749 GCF_003227715.2 Harpegnathos saltator
TCGTTTAAATCTGTAACAAATACAATAAACTGGAAATAACTGCTGGTATTTGCACGTGTCTTTTCTCAGCGTCTACCCACAAACCAAGCATCCATCGTGACAATCTTGTCGAGGCGTTATGAATCTGCACGATGATTCCATAGCGATGTTTGTCAATTCAAGCGGTAGTTTCGACATCGTATACCAAGACACGCGTCATCGCGATGACAATAACAACGCTCGAATGAACCGTCGTCGTCACGCTGCGACATGCTGCGCTGTCACGACAAGCGCATACCCACCGTGTTGCGCGATATGTACAAGACGCTACTGCGCGATGGCGATCGTCGCGCGTGCTGTGAGATGAGCATGGTGTTCAACATGTACGTGCAATCTCTGACGAGACTTACATTCTACAAGGACGCCATTCAGTTGGGCACCGGTGTGATGGCGTTGACAGCTTCAAAACTCATTCCGCTAGATCAAGGAGTTCGCGCCGTATCCATCACCATGGAGGACGTTTTTAACGATATCGAGTGGAACCGCGAATCGTACGATTCCAGCGTCAACGGTACGGCCTGCGAAAACCCGTATTTTCGATTGCTCCGTTCGGTGTGCTGAAGCGCTTCGAATACGTGGGCACGATTCGCGATTGTTTCGCGAGACACCGACGTACGAATCAACGGACGCCGCCACCGTCGACACCTACGTGAACATGTTTGTGCGCAATCGACCTCAACAATCTCCGCCGCGCGAGATGGTCGATCTGTATCGCGAATCGTCCACGCGCGCTACCTTGGAGCCACCCGATGTCGAATCGCTCGACGCCAATGAGACGCGCGCTACCTTGGAGCCACCCGATGTCGAATCGCTCGACGCCAACGAGACGCGCGCTACCTTGAAGCCGCTCGATGTCGAATCGAGCGATGCAAACGAGAGCAAAACGTGCGAACATGTAAACATGTCGGCGAAATCGACAACAGTGTCGCCGAACGCCAATAGCGGCAACGACGATGCTACGCGCGATCACGAAGAGACGCGCGACTCCAACGAGAAGCGCGACGACAACGAGAAGCGCGACGCCGAGACGCGCGACGCCAACGAGCGCGAAACGCTCAAACGTGCAAACATGTCGGCGGAATCGACACGTTGTCGCCGAACGCCAACGAGCGCGAAACGTGCGATGCTACGCGCGATCGCGACGAGGATGCCGCCGTGACATTATCGCCATCGCTCGGCGCGTTCTCGTCGATCGAGCGTTATCGACAGCGAGCCTCGTTGACGATAGCGACGCGTTGTCGTACGTCGCTTCGACGACAATGATGCGTCCGAGCAAGCGCAATCGGACGCATCGAGAAACGCCGCCCCGTGCGCTTCTCGACGCAAACGCGAAAAACGCGCGCGCGATGATCCGGTCGAATTCGATTCGTGTCAGAGCGCTGTTCGCAACAAACCCGCCGCCGACGACTACGGGACGATGAGTATCGTCAGTTGAACGCGATTGTCGCGGATGATCGTAACGTCGACGAATATCTGAACGATATCGAGCTCGCGGCGACGACCATCGACGACGATCAGTGGCGGCCCGTGCCCGTTATCGCGCGATCAATGTCCAACGATCGTAGCGCCGATGCCGAGCATTGGCGATTGGAATAGGCTTCGTAATTTTTTTTACACGCGACAGCACGCGCTTCGTTTGGGTTAATTGGTGCAAACATAAATAATAAATCGTACATAGTGTGCAATATATTGTTGTTTATTTTATCATCACCCGTCGCCGCTCCGCTCGCGGCCTTTCGCACACTCAACGAAAAGCGCCAACACATCAACGGCAAAATGTGCGTCAACCAGTACAATACTTGCTCCCAGTTTCGCACACCGGCGCAAAATATCAGAGTCCAATTGATTCGCGCGCAATCGCTCGCACACATCCTGCAGGACACGCAGCAACGATCGGCGATGGTGTTCTGCGCGTCGATCGATCCCGTCGTCACCGCGACGCCTCGCGACGGCGTCGCGGAAGGTGTCGATGTGGCAGCTGCTGCGCTGACGATGACGACAATTTTCAATCATCTTGGCGTCGACTTGGTGCGATTCCAGATGACGGCACGTGTCGGTGTCGCAACAGTCTCGACAACCGGCGAGTAATCGCTCAAGTATCGAGTGCTTCACGAGAAACGGTGTGAAGGCTATCGCGTTGTCCAACTACGACGACACCTCGCTGTTGCGCCAGTTCCTCAAGTCTCGCAACAACGCCGACACGACCGTGTTCAATACGCAACGAATCGAGCACAGCGTGCAATTGTCCTCGTTGATCGTCGAAACAACGTTCCCCGTGGCGATGAGTCGACCGTTCAGCCAATTGTGCGGATGCAGCGAAATCGTTCGTTCCATGTGCTCGTTCTCGCTGTGTCGCGGAACCAGCGTAAACGAGTCGCACATGAATGGCAAGATCCGCGTCAGCCAGTGCACGATGTCGCGCCAGTGTCGACTCGACAGATTCACCGTCGATCGGTGACAACCGCGCGTGTCCTCGTTGCTGTCCACTTGGTGGTCGAACATGTCGATGATCGCAATCAGCAATTCGCGCGTCACTCGCACGATTCGCGCGACGCGATCGTCTCGTTCGCTCGACAATCGCGTCTCGTGGCCCTGTTGATGTCGTACTCGTCACGATTATGCAGCACAAACGTGCGCAACTCGCAGTACTGCTCGATCGCCCAAGGATAGCGCAATTGGGCCTCGCGACGATTGCAGTACGTAGTGGCGATCGCCATCGGCGCCGTTATCAATTCGAACGCGTCCTCCGGTCGGCCCATGGCGCACGGTTTGTAATCGCACGCCGATAGATCCTTCTCGTTGATGTACAACATCGCCTCGAACAGCAACTCTCGCACCGCGCGTCTGCGAGTACAGTACATGCACTGCACCTGTTTGGCCGTACGAACCATACAGTGATGCGATATCTCCGTCAACACGCAACTGGATACGGCGCGCGTTTCTCGCGACATTGCGGACACTTTTTCCCCCTCTCGAGTAGACGGGCGCGGAAGAATCGCATTCGAAACGACATCCCCGTGTGTTTATATTCGCGCGAACGTTAACTCGTCCCCCCCTCCACATCTGGCCGGACAACAACGCGATCAGCGTTACTTGGCGCTAGTCGCGGTATCGTCAGACCCCCCTCCGCCAGTGTAAGAGGAGGAAACGAGCACGGCTCTATTCAGCGCGGTATTGTCCCGGTCGACTTTAGTACTGACGCAATAATCCATCCTTTGGCGTCTGATGCGTGTCGTGCTGTATCAACTTGCGTCTACACGGATCGGTATAGAGCATCGGCAATGTCGCCATCGAGCCGAACACGCCGACCTGATTGGTCGATTTGGTGGTGCCGAAGCGCACAGATTGTCACTGTACGTAAAGTGACCGCGCAGAAACACACCGTACGATGACGGTCCGGAGAGAAAGCGATTCTCTTCAATCTGGTGTACGACTCGCTAAACAGTCGCACAATCATCTGCGTGAGCGTGGTGCACTTGGAGACCGGAACGCCCTGAACCTCGCGGGTACGATCGGACACGTGAAAGATGTACAAATCGGCCGGAGTTTCGCGCAAGATCCAACTGTAATACTCATTCCACACGTTCCAATGCATGATCAATTGATTGTCCAGCAATTGATCGTCGCGCGACGGACGCAACTGCTGCGCGAAACTCGAATGAATGGTGATCAAACGATGCAGATAATTGACGTGTTGCGTGTACACAGACTCCCAATTGTTGACTCGTACGAGATGAGATGTCGTTCGAAATTCGACAGCATAATGTCCATAACGTTGGGTTCGCGCTCAAACAGCTCGAAGAACGGGAAGCACGCGGTCATGCGGTCGTCCACCGGTCTCGGCTCGGAGGCGCAGCAGCACGGTTTGACCCAGAGCACCGTTTTTCCCTCCTCGTTGAGCACGTAATACGAAGCGTTCTGATACGTTAGATTGAATATGGCGTGCAGGTGATACTGACAGAATCCGTTTATCACATTGATCGATTCGTGACAATATTTCAACGTGCGAACAAACAGCAGCTCATGCCGGGACGTTTCGCGTTCTTTTTGCACGCGTCCACGTTCGACCACACGATCGGTAAATAGCGACTCAACCAGACGGGCGCTACGAATTCGTCGGCTCGAGCCAATCCGTCCTGCAACGATCCGCTCGGCGCGGCAGGATCCGACGTGGTGCTCGAAAGCAGCTCCACATCGTCCATCGCCTCGAACGTGTCGTGTGGGACGACCCTCGTCGAAACGCACTTGCAAACGCTCGCGCTGTCGTTCGCGCTCGGTCATTGTCCCGTGTACTTTTTTTGTCACCGCGAGAAAAACGCTCAATGGCACGACTCGTCGCAGGAAAAGCCTCTTACTAATCGTCACAATAGGGGGTGGCGACCATCAACGGGAGTGTCGTTTCGCTCTACGATCGATTGCTCTCTGTCGTCGAGTGATGTCGATCTCTGGCACCACTGCCGCTACCGCTCGATCCGCCCGTTCCGCCGTTTGTCGCCGCGTCGCCTCGTCCGGATCGCAATTTGTTGACTACGAGGAAAACGAAAGAGGAAAAAGATACAATGAGAAAATTTAACGAATTTTTCGATCGAGACAATCAGTAGGAGTACGGTGCGGTAGCGGCGGCCGCGTTACCCCCGCCACCGGCGTTTCCACCGGGAGGTGGCGAATTGTTGCCGCGATTTCCATTGTTCGAGCCACCGCCCGTTCCGCCGCCACCTGCTGGAACTACCGAAACTCCCGTTCTGACCACTGCTACTGCCGTTACCGCTGTTACCGCCGCCGTTGTTGTTACTGCTCATCCAGAACGCTATGATGACAATCAGCACCACCACGATCACAAACACGATCGCCATATTCTTCCACTCGTGAGACGGCATCGTGACGCGAGATTGTTTCTCTGATAACGCGCAACGCCGAGCTGGAGACCGAAAAGAAACGACCACTGTGTCACGCGCTATACACCCCCACTCACTACGCAGCACCTTATAGTGTTGGGCGTGAGGTGCGAATTTGAGACGCGATCGACTTTGGCGCATTATAAAATCGGGCGCTGGACACGGAGCTTGGGCATTCGCAGTTTGCGAGCATTAACCGACGATTCTTCCGCGTCGACCGGTGTCACGTCAAACGTAAACGCTCGAATCTGACGATATAAGCATCGAGACCGATTGGGCAACGACGCAACAATGGGATATACGAATCGACGATACAACAAGCGAGTTCCTGTCGGTCGCGAGAAAGCAGCGCGCCTCGTACGACAAACGACGCCAGCACGGTCGCGCGACGAACAATACCACCGATCCGAATGCGGTAACGGCGAGAAGCACGTCCGAACAGCGCATCGCGCGAAAGCGACGAGTCCGCGATGGTGAAAATAATCGCGGATCGGCCAACAACGAGCGACGAAAGCGAGAACGATGCAACGACGAATCCTCGGCGCGACACGTTTCGTCGTTCATCGACAACGAGGCATCTGAGCACGAAGAGGAGGAGGAAGACAACGAGACATCGCACACGGATGAGAGTAGCTGCGAGGACGAGACAGACGCTCGTCGTCGCGACGGCGACGACGATGGGAACATGCGTTTGCGCGACAATTGCAAATCGTTCTCACCAAATGCGACCACGTCGACCACGCCGACCATGGAAGATATGAACTCGCTGTGGAATCAAGTGGCCAATATGCAACCGAGCGCCAACGATGTCACCGAACTGAACGATCTGTATCTGCGAGGTAAGCCGGAGACGTCAGACGACATGCTCGTTCCGTATAGCTCTGTTGTCGCGTCTCGATTCCGACAAATGCGTCGAGCTCGGCCGGGGATCGGACGAGAAGGCGAAACTGCGCGCCGCCGTCGACGAGACGCTCTGGTGCATGTGGCGATTGTGCCGCTTGGCGAAGAAGCGAGCTGTGGATTTGAACGTTTCGTCCAACGCGCTCAAAGAGCTGACGGCCCGATACGACGAGCATTCGCGCACACTGCTGCCACCGACGCACCGACCGTGACGAAGGTGCGAACGAGCGACGAGACGAACGATGCCGCCGCTACGGATGATGCGATCGTGGAGCGAGCTCGTCAATTGCGCGACGATGACGCTTCGTGCTGCGAGGAGGAGGCCGGTAAAGCCGACGCGCATTTGATGTATCTTATCGGCAACTTGGATCGCGCGGTTCGCGGATTTCTCATTCGCATGGCGCGAACGGTAAACTGTCGCTTCGGTGCGGAGTTGCAGCAAGAGGGTTTCACCGCGCTGAATTTTGTGCTGGATTCGCTGAGACATAGCGAGTTACGTGATGACGCGCATTCGCTACATGCGTTTTGTCGAGGGCACGGCCTATCTGAACGGGTTCAACCTGATTTCGATAGCTCGACGTACTCCGCGAGGTCTCAAATTTCCCACCTATGAGGATCGCTTCGGTCACCGGAACGAACTGGTGCGCCGTTATGTACGCGACAAGATATTTCGCGGTAAACCGCTGCCGCGACAATTGCGCGTATTTTTCAATCTGTCCATTTTGCAATCCTGCGCCGAATTCAACGCGCTGCGTGCTCTGCCGAGCGACATCAGGGAGACTATGCGCCACGACGACATGGCGAAGAACGAAATGTACGGTGGTGCGACCGGACTGGGCTCGAGTCAATCGCATCACAGAAAGTCGACCGGTCTGGACAGAGGCGGACCGCCCAACACGGCCACCGATCTGGGTGGTGTTTTTAGCGCTGGTGCAAATAGCCCATGTAAAGTACGATTCTGAGAAATCGTAAATTCTGGCTCGCGGGTACATAGTCGCTACATTTTCCTCGGGATGTGATGTCTAGGGAAGAGCTACAATAAAGAAATGCCTATACTGTAATTGTTTCGCTCTTTATTCGTAACCCATCCTATCCCCCTTTGCGCGCCAATGACGCGCAATCAGTATCGACGTACAATCTTGTCGCATTCGTTGCAAATGACAAAACGCGTGGCCGCCTCGTCGTTTGCGCGCAATTGTCTCGTCTAGGTGTGATCAGTATCGACGTACAATCTTGTCGCATTCGTGCAAATGACGAAACGCGTGGCCGCCTCGTCGTTTGCGCGCAATTGTCTCGTCTCGGTACGAAAATGATCCGGTGGCGTGTTTACATTCGAGCTCTCTCATAAAATTCAAAAAATGCTGATAATCGTCAAACAATGCGCGCAATGCGATCTGCATAGTGTCCTCAGCGATCGACTCGTCCTCGCGATTGGATCGTGGGGGTGATACCACCGCAGCCAGTCTCGGCGAGTACAATACGTGATTCTCGAGAGCGAAGAATCGACCGCACAGCGATTCGACGCGAGGATCGCTGTTCATCGCGCTCCGACCGGCGTTCTCGTTCGTGGTCGTGTGTTTCTCTTTGTTCATTGTAAAACGCAAATCAGTTACGGACGTGCGCGTAAGTTGGACGATCGTCGGTGAAACGTGGCTGTTATCACGACAGCGCGCGCTCACCATACGGAGCAACAAATTGGCACGGTCATCGACGCATCAATATCGTACCAGAATCGACGCAGCAACGCGTCGCCGTGATAGTTGTGCAACGCATCGAGTGTCAGCGAGACCGAATCGATCCTCTTGTTGATTGCGCTCGCGTCGATGGACGTCACTGCCAAGCAGTCGGTCAAAGGAACGTCGTCGGATCTCGCGAGTTCTTCGTCACCACGACTCGTTGTGGCTGCTGCTCGTGCGATGGCGTTCGCCATAGGCCGGCACACCGTCAGGCGAAAAGTTTGCGACGATGAACCGTCGCCTCGTCGCAACAGCGATACCGCCGCAAAGTCTCGATAATCTAGGCACAAATGCACCAAAGTCCACCTGGACAGTCCACCGCCGTTGCTTCTAGCACCGACGATTCTCGATGAATTCTCGTGCACTGTGTTATGGCAGTGCAGCAGCAACAGATCGATGGGCAATCGGCGCAATTTCGTGTACGACAGCGATCCGATCTCGCGAAAGTATCGATCGCCATGGTTCTCGCGCCAGTGCACCGAGCATTCGGCTCACCATACGTAAAACGATAAATTCTCAAGCACCGCGAGCGTACAATCGATGTATCAATTTTGTCGTTGAACGGTCAGCGCTGTCAACGTGTGCAACACGATCCACAGCGCCTGAGACGTGCCACTTTGCCAGACTTCGCGCACCGGTAGCACGAGCCAGCGAAATCTCTCGTCATCCGCGCTCTCGACGGTAACGTCGCGATTGCTCTGCGCGAAATGTTTAGCGTTCCACGCCTGAATCATACCGCTCAGCGATTCGTAGCGGTACACTATAGGCGCGTACGCGGCGTACGTCTCGAGATACGAGAACGACGGCCGATCGTTATTCTCCTCCAGATCGCTCTGGATGGTCTCGAGCAAAGTCTCGCGAACGAGCGTCTCCGCGACACGACGTTTGTCGCCTTGTTCGATTAGTTCGGCGAGCGTTCTGTCCAACGCGCCGACGTTTATCCGCCGTGTGATCGCTGTGCATCGAACGTTCAACGGGATCGGCACACCGGTCTCGGCCGCGCGTTCGTTCAACGCGACTAATACCGCTCGAATGGTCTCGACGTTGGAGCGCAACGATTCGACGGACATTGATTCCACCACGGACGACGGATCGTCGTTCATAGCAGCGGTGGATCGAGCAACGGGCGACAATAATGCGCGATGGCGCCGCATTAACGGTACGAACACATTGTCAAAACGATCGGCGTACACGTTGTTCGCGCGCAAAAAGTCGCGCGCATCGAACGCTCGACGATCTCGCAACTCTGACAGAGTGAACGTGTCGGTGGCGTGAATATTGTCATCCAGTAGATCGAACAGTTCACGCGCCGCCTCGAAGGACATTGGCGCGAGATTGTCGCCCGCGACATTTCGCGCATCGTACGTGCGCATGAAGCTCAGCGAAAATGCTAACGACAGCACGGCCGAGCGTGGCTTCGCCGCTAAGAATGAGAAAAGTGCGTCCATCCATCGCGAACTCACATTCGTGCGCGATCGCAATGATCGTGATTGCGGAAACGGCTAATACGCGCGCGATAAAGTTGTTATCTTATCAAGCGGCGGAAAAAACCGATAAGATTGTCCAAAGCGAACGATGCAAAACAACGATATCGCATCTTTATCTTCTTTCTCGCTCGGCGCGAAAGCCTATACGATCGGTCTGCCTGAGCTATTTAACCGGCGCGATAGTGACGGATTTCGAGCATTACCGACCGATCGAACGAACGAGCACGAGTAACACCATGAACGATCAAGAACGAATGAACAACAATGGCCGATCGAACGGCCTTTGTATACGGTAAGCGATTGGTTTGTTTTTTTTTTCACGATCGGAAATGAAACAATTTTCACTTTTTTTTACGAATTAACTCTTTTCGCCCGCAGATCGACGAAACACCGGTGTTCGTAGATGTGCAAGGTTACACTCTCGGTGCGCAAGGAACCTTCATAGTGAAGGAGACCACCGTGTTACGAGCGAATCATCCCGTGTCGCATTTTCTGTTCGCAAGTCCAATACCATGGAGCATGATATCGCCGGTCGACAGAACGAGAATTCGCTGGATCAGTGAGCGTTGTCACGGGCTATGATGTATCGACGGAAACATACCGTACGATCAGGTGCATCGATTGATCAGTGACGCTATCTTGCAGCAATCAGTGTCCGCTAGAACAACTGTTTGCGTGTTGAATCGCAACAAAGCGCGATGGCTATATCATCTCTTGAGCGAGGATGCTCGCTCAAGAGACTCGTTGGTTCTGATTCTGGATATGAAATTGGAATGCCGAGCCACGCGACATATGTTTCAATCGATTTACAACAGACCACCGAGATGTTCGCTTCGACATGGCAAACACTGTACGATGCAAACCACATTGGCTCTGAACACTTGGTGGAACAGCTCTTAATTGTCAATAAAGAACCTATTATCGTATTATTGAGTATTGTCATTTCTCCGTTTCAATTCCCACCGAAGCGTTCGCAAAAAATGCGCATAGTTGCTCCCGCGCTGCTGTCACTTTGTACAAAAAAAAGTGTGGCTTCAGCAATTCTGCGCGCTCGGCTTCGAGACGCGAGTGCACGGTTGTACAAATGTACAGTTGAGCAATTGTACAAATGTACAGTTGTACAATAGTAACGTTCCCCTGTACGTAGTACGGAGCAGTAGCGTTCCCTGTCCTACTGTACCTCTGACTGCTCCGTACTACGTACTGTACAATAGTAACGACCACGCGACGGAACGCCTCGTTATATACATTTATCCCCACTCGCTCTCCTTTGTACGAAAAAACAGATCGACCAATAAACGTCTTAACATTCCCACCACCACCCTTCGTACAAAGGAGAGCGAGTGGGGGTAAAATGTATATAACGAGGGGTTCCGTCGCGCGGCCGGTACTATTGTACAGTACGTAGTACGGAGCAGTCAGAGGTACAATAGGACCAGTTATTGTGAAGCCCGACACCCGTAAGGTGCCGTGCTGTGCTACCTCAGCTATAGAAGCTATACGCTACACACCACTTTCCAGCAATTTGTCCTCTGCCACTAAAGCGGGCAATGGAAAAATCCAGCAGCGCCTGCGTGGGTCGTACTTCGCAGGATGAGCGGTTTAGTCGCGACACGCGCGTCGACTCCCGTCAGGGTGTCGCCTCGCGTACCGCGTCCACGGGGAACCACGGGGAGGCCCGCTCATTTGTGTCCCGAGCCCGGACACACGCTCTGACCCTTGAGTGGGATAGGTCGGGGGAGGAGTATATGACACGGTAGGTGGGTTTTAGCGGACATGGTTGTAGAGTAGAATTGTAAAGTGGGTAAAGATTCTAGAATAGAGTAGAGAAAAGCGAAAGAAAAGAGAGTAGAAGAAAACGAAAGTGAAATTGGAAGCCTGACGTAGACCCCTTTAACCAAAAGGGAATCCCCTACAGAATGCCGCAAACACGGAATAGGCCTCTGGAGTTGCCACGAAGAAATGTGCCATCTCCGGCCAATTCCAGCTTCCGGCTGGAACGAATTGTCGCAGAGCTTTACTCTGCGGCCCGTAGTCCGGATATTCGATCAAGTGACGCATCGCTGTGCCCTCAGCGTCACCCTATCCAGAACGTTGTTTGGAAGGTACTTGTTATACGGCCTTTGCTCGAAGAAGACCATCGAGCTTGCGTACGTTTAGCACCTCTTCCCTATAGAGACCACAAGTCTCTAATGCTCACGGTGAATGGGATTATGACGTTACCTATTCTGGCATTCATTTCTTTCCTAGCTGGATATCACGCCTTATTTTCGTTAAGGGGGATATCAACTGGGACCGCACCTGCAGCAGCACAAAGCAACCCCGTCGATGCCGTGCGGTATGCATCAACCGCCAACATGAGCACCGGCGCTGCAGGGTCCGAAGATCCTTCAGGCCGCCCCTCTCCGCATCGGTCGATCCATCCGGCGGTGGCGTATGCCAACCGTCGGAGTGAACACACCCCGATAGATCGTCGAGAGCGCGCTAAAGCGCAGCCCCCATCGACATCCCGCAGTCCTAGCTAAACTGCGGCCCGACCTTACCGCGCATGTATTTACAATGGGAGGGTACTCCCGTTTCTTTGTCAACTGAATGCCCAGATGCCTAACTTTCTATCTAATAGAGTTTTCTTCGGCCCTGATCGGCTGGTCGGTGGTCATGCGCCGCAAGATTGGATTTCTCAACTCTAGCTGCCTTTCGTTTTAAGCGTGCTTCTCACTTTATGCCTATCAGGCTCTCCCGATCAATATACTCTTGAGGACAACCGCCTCAGTCTTAAGCAAAGAGATCTGGAGTTTTTTGCCCTTTCACACCTTTTGTTGACAAAGTCAACAGCGCTGCCCTCGCTCTTTAATTTCGCAACGGGAGTCGCCTTCGACTGTGACCAGCAGATCGTCGGCATGCGCGATGAATGACCTGCCTATCTCTTTGTCAAGTTCACGGAGGAGGCCGTCGAACATGACTGTCCAGCAAGCTGGGCCTAAAACTGAGCCTTGAGGGCAGATTCTCTCTACCTCTTTGGAGACGCAGATGCCTCCGAAAGAGATCCTAACTTTTCTGTGGCTGCTACTCGTCACCCGAAGATTTTGCGGAGGCAGTCCCGCACCTTTTCTAATCTTTCTAATACAATGCGGACAGTATGAAGACTGCTACCAAGGCTGGGATACCGTAGAGGGGTCGACAGGTCCTCTGCGAGAGCGCTTTAGGCTGTGATTTTTATCATCTCCACAGCCATTCAGCCCTAGGCGCGCTTCCTTCGCCGTAGCTTGAGATCTCGTTCGACCGCGGGTCAACCGTAGTCTTCCCGGGGGGTCGCTAGCGACTGTGCATGTTTACCGTCCTCGCAGTCATTCAGCCTTCGGCGCGACCCGTACGTTAGCCTTGGGACTTGTTCAACTTCACGAGTGTAGGTATAAACCCGGTCCCAGCGTTGTACCTAGAACGGTCTACAACGCTATTTGCCTGTTCGATTTTGGTATTTTCCCTGTCTCGATGATTCGTCTTTCCCAGTCGCTACCCTTGTTGGTTCGGTTTCCCAGGCCGAGACAATCAGGTTCGTTGCATTGCAATGGGAAGACTTGGATTTCGCATCGCGACTCCCGTTTCAACAGAGCGTGTGTCTACCTTCATCTACCCGGGCAGTGTGCTTATTAACGATTTCCTTGTTGGCTTTAAGAGGGCTATCGCATGAGTCCCATGAATGTCCCGGTACACCTGGCAAAGTCCATAACGTGACTTGGGGCGCCCGGACAATGCCCAGGTCGCCCCGTTCCATGTCACGCATGGCAATAGCGGTCCGCAGGAAGCCAGCCGAAACCGATCGTCCCCAGATTCGCTTCTCTGCTTGAACACTCTTCGCTGTCCTAGTTTGCTGCGTTGGGCGTCAGTTCCATCACTCGTGCAAGTACCGCACATATACCAGAGTCCATAACGTGACTCGGGACCCCAGGACAATGCCCAGGTCGCCCCGTTCCATGTCACGCATGGCAATAGCGGTCCGTAGGACGCCAGCCGAAACCGGTCATCCCCAGATTCGCTTCTCTGCTTTGATGAGTTCTTTGGCGTCCACAGCATCATTTGCTATTTTGGACGCTTGACTGCTCATCGTGTCATGGGGCGTTTTACTTTACTTTCTCAATCTGAGAGCCCCTGCCATGTGGGATTTTCGTCTTTTTGGACTTCGTTCGATGCACACGTGCTGTACACTTGGAGATCTCAGCTCTTATCTCCATTTGGTGTAGTGTACTTGGTTCCAATCAACGCACGTGTGCTTTGCCCTAAGACGTCAGTGTTTACACGCTCCGTCGTTTATTGCCATGCTTCTTGCTGAATACTTCGAGGTCAGACGTAACATTTCCCACTTGGTTATTCAGCCCGAATGTAGACTTTCGCTTGCCGTGGAGATCATCATTTGTGTGAGACTCCTTGCAAGCTCGTTCGAATATTTTTGGGTAGCATGCCTTTGCTCAGAGTCAGAGTTTATTTTCCAAGTCCAATTGCGGCGTGTTGCTTTTCATTTCTAACGAGGCTCTTTGATAGGAATGTATTGCTCATGTATATTAGCTATATTTGATATTATGTACGAATTATGTACAAATTTACATACGAATTTCGTATGGTATGGAAGGCAGGTACCATTAAGTACCTGAATGAGAAACGTCACTGTGGAACGTTAATCCCATGGCGCTCGAGCTAGGTCGCGGGTTACCCCTCCGCTTCCTTGGCTCTTGCGCCCTTCAGTTGTCTCTTACGCACACACGGAGGCTGGCTGCGGCTTTCCGAGAAAGGTGTGGGTAACTGCCCCTTCGTTAGGGTAAACCATATCTCTTCGAGCCTACGACTTTAATTCCCTCCTCCGTATGTACGTATGCCTAGAGAAACAACTGGTAGGGTGTCCGGCTACGAGCAGGCAAGCTCTTGCAGACCAGACCCCGCCTTCCTGTTTTTCTTCCTTGGATGCTATATAGCTTAGTTTTGCGGTTTCCTTATAACATCTTCATTGTGAAGTGTTTGAGCAATTCCATTTGAGCCATCATATTTAAGTCTTTGTTTCGCCATGCTTAACAATTTGAGCCATTATTTTGCAACTTGTGCCATTGGTCGTTCGATTGTTCGAAGTTTACTCTTCCCCTGGATGGGAATGATGGGTATAAATCTAGTTTATCCTCGTTTGCGTCACTGATCAGATGACGAGGCATTTGGTACCCGTGTGTTCTGACACCTCTTCGCTTGTATACCACCGTTTCGTGCATTTCCCGACGCTAGTTCAACATTGCGACCAGCCACGTCGGGAAATCGTATTTCGTGTATCTCACGATACTTTGTCATGGATTTTATGTGTATTGCAAGTGACGGGCGAGGGATCGCCTCTTTCCTCGATCACTTGACTCGACTCGTGAAGTAGATTCGGAACGCGCACCGCACCCCGACGGCTGCCAAATCCAGCGCGATCGGTTTTGCTGAGTGCGACCGACACCCTGAGGTGCTCGCCACATAAGAGCCAATTCGTCTGACGACACAAACTCGTGGCAATACTGTGATGAAAAGTAGATAGGGACAGAAGGGAATCTCGTTAATCCATTCATGCGCGTCACTAATTAGATGACGAGGCATTTGGCTACATGTTTCACCTCAGAGCTGGCCATCCGCAATAGTGCGACTCCATGACTCTTTGGTGATATTGCAGGGCAATTGCTGTATGGCGTTGCATGCGCCCTGGTGCGTGCTAATAATGGAGCCTCGGTAGGCTCTCATTCACTCATACTTAGCACATTCAACATCATTCACTCCGCAGGTGAGCGCATTCGGGGAGACGGCCCGAATCTCTGTTGTTAGAGTGCTGGCGTCTCCAACTATATCGCGTTGTAATCGCATTGAAGCGCTTCCAGTTGAGCCACGAACCCCACATCACACGTGTGGTGAGCGTGCGAAGCTGACGTGGTGTCAAGCCAAGACTTCGCATCTCAACCTCGCTCCTCGGGCTCCAGACTCCTCGCCAAGAGATAGTCAAGGCGGTGAAACTGACATTATTACGAGGCACTCCTGCATGCTCCGCCACGCGATCCGCTAGATCATCATTTGCGCGGTACTTCTCCACCTTCCGCATATGGGAGACGTCTAATGCCGTTTCGCTGGATACTACCTGCGCGTCCACGACGACAGCCTTATCACCCCGACTAATCGTCAGGTCCGGCCTGCGCCTGCCGGCAGAGGTCGAATACGCTAGTTCCGCATCGACATGCCATCCCTTCTGTTCCAGAAAGCCACCGACTCGACGGCACAGGTCGTTATGCCGCAGGATTCTCCCACCGTGAGTTCTGAAGCAGCGCTGCACGCAGTGCGCGGGAGTCTCGACTTCGGGACACCCAGCGCGACAGCGCACTTCGCGTCCACTTCTCCCCCGGGAGACTCTCGCTCTAGACGGTAAGCAGTTAGCACGAATGTGGTGATAGTGCACGTAGTCGGCTCCGGGAATTGCTGCGGCGTCAGCAGCCACCCATCGGGAGTTCAGGCCGGAGGAACACACCTCCCTTAGACCACTTCCATCGCACGACTCGTACAACTGTGCTGCACACTGCTGTCTGAGCTCAGAATTTGTGCACACTCTGACACCGCGCACGCGCATCTGGTTTTCACACCAGACCAACTGCTTAGCCACATACATGGTTTCAGCAGCGGCGCACGCCGCGGGCACAGTGCTCTTGCACAACTTCTGCAGTCGGTTATGCTTCAAGATAGGGATAAATGTTCTTAATAGTGGCAGGCCCAGACCGCCACTCTGTATCGGCGCATGAAAATATCCAACAGGCACATCATGGGGCAATCGCAACCATCGTCGAACCGCAGTCCTGACTTGAATGTCCGCACCCCTCAAAATCTTCGCAGTGATTGATCCCACTGTCCATTGGTGATAATACCGTGGAAGCAGGCACTCACGAAGGAGCCGAAGCTTCTGCTGGTTTGAGCGGAGCTTTCCCCACACGCTCGATGTACTGAGCTAGGGGTGGGACGGTTGCGTATTCCCTAGCACCTTGGAACGCACTGCCCAGGTACCTCCAGACCTCGACTGGGGATCTCTGCGGTATCAGCGCTCCCCTCACAGTGAAGTAAGGTGTCATATCAACCTTCACTTTTTTGTCTCGGCCCGACGCCACCAGCGACAGCACTCCGGTCTTTTTGGCATTGACAGTCAACCCACTGCACTGAAAGGCAGCCTGAAGCCGCGACAAATTCTCCTGCAGACCGACGCGGGTTGAGGACAGGAGAACAATGTCGTCAGCGTAGCCTAACGCGCCCACAACCCTGTTCCTCAAGCAGTATCCAACATCTTCCGAGAGAACTCCAAGTGCTCTATCCACGACCAGATTGAACAACATGGGCGATAAAGGATCTCCCTGTCTCACTCCGCGTCCCAGCTGTATCCTAGACACCTCCTCGTTCGATAATATTGGACAGAGCACTGTTTGTGCGTTGTTGTAGACAGCCTGGATGTATTCCCGGAACCCAATCGGGAGCTCTAGTTCTTCAAGAGCGCGTACTATCGCTTTATGTGACACAGTGTCAAATGCTTTTGACACGTCTACGCATGCTATATGCACTGTTTTACAGTGCTTGAGGGCATCAGCGAGCACGGCCGATATCACTGCGACATTTTCGCAGACGCCATCGACCGGCCGGAACACTCTTTGTCTATTGTCTATCACATCCAGAGCTGTCAGTCTATATGCCAATATCTTATGGAGGTGTCTCAACACGACGGACCCTATGCTGAGAGGTCGGTAGTCCGATGGCGCAGGGCGCTCGGGCATCCCTCCCTTCTCAAGGAATACCGTCCTGGTAACGGAGATCGAAGTCGGGGCCTCTCTTGGAAAAGCAGCAAATTGAACAGCAGCGCACGAACCAGCTCAGGAACTCGGTTCCATTCTCTAGCCGTGATACCATCCAATCCGGGCGCGGTGCCAGTCTTAACAAATATCCTAGCGACCTCGGCCGCTGTAATAGGATTCCAGAGTGTGGACTTATCGACCTGTTGTCGTTGGACTTCGGTTGCGCCCTCACCGAGGCCTTCGAGATGAATCCCTCTGACGCCCGGCGGATGCCTCCGACTGGCACCCCCCTCGCACCTCGATACGATTCCTTCATCGACGTCATATCTCCATCAGCCTCACTGGTCGCCTCCATAAGAGGACGCCAGTAAGAACCGAATTCGACAGCAGACAGACGAATACTCTTGGAATCCCCATCGAGTATATGTGCGAGACAGGATTTGAGGTTTTTACGGTACAAATTTTGCACCACAGCATATCACTGTACCCTCCTCTGCTTCTCATTCTCGATCTTTGGAAGACTATGCGATTTCTGCTCCACACGACGTGGAGGTTGCACCTTTCGTCGCCCCGGGAAGATCTGGCCCAGCCATCTCTCAATGGCATGAACGTCGACTACCCCGGTAGTTAGCTACCGTTAGCTAACGTGTCACTTGCTATTTCCGCAAGAGACGGTACCTCGTAGCAGCTGAACCGTGTACAGGCCTCACAGAGCTCTCGTATCACGTCCAGAAGCCTCTCATCATTTTGATGAGGTATCAGAGGACCATGTGCATCGTTCAAATTTGTGGTCTCATGTGCCAGTTGGGGTCCGGTAGGCTCATTAATCCTAGTCGCTCCAGACCCCTCGTTGCCCTCATCGTCCTCGCCCCCGCCTCCGGCGGTGGACGCGACCTCTTGGCAGAAAACTCTGACCATCTCTTTATAAGCCTCCTGTCGACGCTTACCTTTGATGGCCTCCAGAGTTCTATGGGGGAACTTATCATGTAGATGGAAGTTCATGAATAAGACCCCTGCTGAGGTGGCTGCAGCCTCAGCCCTGGCCATGAGACGCACTTCCTCCACAGGCCACCTGGCCCGTGTGCGTTCCACGTCTATCGCATTGTTGGCCTCCATGAGGTGGGCCGAACGAACGTGTACACCTAGGCCACGCTTGGTCCGGAATTCCCGTCCACAGTGCTCGCAGGCAACCTTCGGCTGCTCCATTGCAAGCGACTGTTCAACTGCGCCAGCTTCCGCAGTTTGTGCAGTTCTGCTGCGTAATCTTACGCTATAGGGCCGCTGACCCTCGTCTGCGCTCACCTCCACAGATTCTCCCTCTCTCTCACGCAGTGCACGGGCCATCCGAGAACCCGTGCGATATATTTCTTTATTTGCACCTTTCATATTTGACTGCGTGAGGGGGGCAAACGGTATGGCAGCCGAGAGCCCCCCAGGGTTGCCGGTCCTTTCTTGGCCCCGCCACTTACCATGGACTCGGACTTCGGGGCGCACCGCAAGTAACTGAGACCCCGACTCAAATCAAAGCTTAGCTAAAGCGATGCCAGCACCGACGTGGTTTTCAGGCCACTCGGACAGCACTTGCGTGCTTTCCTAACGACATTATGCAGCCCAGTGGCCTGGTCTTCGTAAAGCCAGCCGACCACTGACAAACCTTCTTCGCGAGGGTATTCCCGTTTACTACCCGTCAGGAGCGAGAACCATACTGTTCCCAGGTCTGTTGCTCCAGCGGGACTGCTCGCGGTATAGCAGCGCTGCAAGCAACACTGCTAGAATGCCGGCTCAACGCCCGCGATGTGGTCGTCTGCCGAAGCTGCACTAGTCGGTCGATAATGTGCTCAGTGGACCATATGGGACCACACAACATCGCCCGCCTTATCAGACGAGCAGGAGATCACAGTCACATAGCCGGAGCCCTTATTCATCGAGTGGGGACGTAGCACTCGATTTCCAACTGGGGATGGGTCGGCACTTGGGATCCGCTGGTTTTCAATATGGAACCCTTTTTGCCCCAGTAGGTCGCCTTTACCCCGTTTGCCTTGCCCGACACCTTATAGTGACGGACAAGTTTCCAGCGGGCACCACTAGGAGGTGGGGTAGGCTTGACTGAGAGAGGCTATAACAGACGCATCATCAGCCCCGTAACTATGACCAGAGAGTCGACTTAACTGACTCAATACATAGCATTTGCTAGTTAAGAGAGTCATAGTTACTCCCGCCGTTTACCCGCGCTTGCTTGAATTTCTTCACGTTGACATTCAGAGCACTGGGCAGAAATCACATTGCGTCAACACCCGCGAGGGCCATCGCAATGCTTTGTTTTAATTAGACAGTCGGATTCCCCTAGTCCGTGCCAGTTCTGAGCTGAGCGTTGAATGGCGGCCGAAGAGGACGACCACGACGGCTCACGCCGCCACGGAAGCCTCGCAGCAAGGAAGATCCGCGGGAGGCCAAGGCACGGGACCGAGCTCGGATCCCTGGACGTTCACCTCGCCCAGGTCCGGCACGTCAGCCAGACCCGCTTCCCGATCAAGCCCGACACGCCCCGCTCCTCAGAGCCAATCCTTATTCCGAAGTTACGGATCCAATTTGCCGACTTCCCTTACCTACATTAGTCTATCGACTAGAGGCTCTTCACTTTGGAGACCTGCTGCGGATATGGGTACGAACCGGCGCGACACCTCCACGTAACCCTCTCCTGGATTTTCAAGGTCCGAGGGGAAGATCCGGACACCGCCGCAACTGCGGTGCTCTTCGCGTTCCAAACCCTATCTCCCTGCTAGAGGTTTCCAGGGATCTCGAACGCTTATACAGAAAAGAAAACTCTTCCCGGATCTCCCGACGGCGTCTCCAGGTCATTTTGGGTTACCCCGATGTACAATAGGACCAGGAACGCTACTGCTCTGTACTACGTAGCGTTCCTGGTCCTATTGTACCTCTGACTGCTCCGTACTACGTACTGTACAATAGTACCGGCCGCGCGACGGAACGTCTCGTTATATACATTTTACCCCTTCCATACCGGACATTTTGTACAAAAGTGGGAGCGTGCTAAACGTCGTTCATTGGTCGATCAAACAAAATGACAGCGGCGCAGGCGCTACGATTATTCGCTCGCTCGCTCCAATGCAGAATAAATAGCGCGATTCGTGAATCTCGAGCACGTTGCTCCATCATCGCTCACGGTGCAATCGTACCGATAACGGAACCAAATTGTCCGTATTGCGTACGGCGTTACTTTGTGCGCAATACGTTGCCCGAAGTAGCGCTACAGATCGATATCGCGCTCGAGTCCGCTCGTTCCTGCGACACCGCTCCGGTGATCATGTCGTTCAATCATCCGCGTCAAATTGGCGATGCGCTAATCGATTGTTCAGCTTCCACAACATTCTATTGTAACGCAATTGAAAAACAACGCAAATATCCATGGAGCAAGTATCGCAATATTATATTTTGTCCATCCGTCACGTTTTACGAAGATGATCGTAACGACGACGACAATGACAATTGCTCTACGACGACGAGAAGAAAAGACGAGCTCGAACTGACTCGATCTGTAATCAGAGCTTTGGTTCGTGTAAGTAAAACGAGAATGAAAATCGGTTTCCTTGTTATTATATGCCACACTGCGAACAATGGCGCGATATGGTATATTGGCTAGCTCGAATCATGCCCATGTTGTGTGAGTGTTTCACCATATCGATAAAAATTATCAACGAGCATCGCGACGATCGCGACGCTCGCGCCGGCGGCTCATTATCGTCCAGGGGACCGCTGTGGTTTCGCAAACTCGTATCGCGCAATAACCGCGATATCGACGATGATGGTCTCTCGGAGTACACGAACACTTCGTTCGAAGCTGCGAGCTACGACGACGAGGATCCGTTCAACAGTAATCAAAGCGATTGGAACGAGGACAGCACCGACGCGAAGATATCCATCAGCATCAACCAAAATTATCCCTGTTTCGATTGTACAATTGATCGTTTGGTCAACCAAGCGATATCCGAGTTGGCTGCGAACACCCGTCATTGGCGTATTTTGCGATGTCGCGGTACTTTGTTCGTACCTTTGACGCCAACGCACGTGAAACGAGTCATCGTACGAGAAATGATCGGTCCGATTTCGCATTTGCCCGAGAGAACACGATGCCGATTCGCCAGTTCGTCTGTTTGGGACGAGTGACTTTAACATTTGTATGAAATCGAGCGCGGATCACATTGCGTCATGGCGACGAATCGACGATCGGTCGTCGCTCGTCGATGACATTTTGAGTGTGCTGACTGAAATAGCTGCGAAATTGAGCGATCCGTTAGATTATGCGCGCGGGCGAACGATCAAGCCGCGAATCGACAGTTCATTCGAGCTTGTGATGTATTGGTCGACTCTAATTTTACCGCCGTTTTGTCAACGGTTCTCCTTTCATGTGAATACATCAAGACGCACTCCGTACCATTAATTTGCGAGGGGTAGAAAATGTCTTTATGCTCGTTGCAAAAGAAATAAATATCGCACGTTCGACTTGGAGACGTGAATGCACAATTGAGCAACTGTACAAATGTACAATAGTAACGTTGATTTGCGAATGTGGAAAATGTCACGTTGTAAAACAAAAGGAATAAATGAATTTTTGAACAATGGTCTGTCGAGATTTTATCACCTTGCCTCGTTACCGTTCGATTCGGTGCATATGCACGGTAACGGTTCCTGTACGTAGTACCCTGCTCCGTACTATGTACGGTAGCGTGCTAGATTGTTCAACAACTTGTAACAGATAAGGGATATTATTTTCTTTTTGCAATATCTGCTTCGTGAAAGGTGTTGCATTTTTTTCTTGCCGTCAAGTCGATTCGTACACCCGGAAAAAAACAAGCGCCTCACAATGATCTCCTTGGCGTTGATGGTGCTGGTGTCGTCGGTGGCGTTGTTCGGTTTGTATTGTCGCGGTCTGGTGCTCGACCGCGGTATCGGAGTGCACGAATCGAACAATGTGCTGTTTTACGACATGTGCGATTATTATTACAGATTCAACGAGCTTTACTGCGTCGTTGAGCCGTCAGGTTGCAAGAGAAACGTTTCGACATGGATCGCGCGCTCGAAATAGTATCCGTGGTAAGCGTTGATCCCAGTGACAAAGATCGTTACACGGTATCAGCGGTGGCCAGTACCACCGTGCACCCAGATTGGAACGTGGATCATGTGGCGCTCGGTGACGTGCAACTGGCTCGTGAAGCTCGCGAGTCATTATCTGAGCGTAAATTCTAAAGCGCGCCGACCGCGAATCGTGGAAGTTATGCGCGATTTCGTGTATCGTTACGCCGCAGCGATGGACGGGAAATTCGATCGGGTGTTTCCGTGGGGCAAGAATTGGTACGAGTTTTCGATCTCTTCCACTCTCATGTTGTTCTACTTTATCCTGATCACGCAGAACGTCAAGAATCGCGAGTTCGCGTGCGATCTCACGCTCAAAATCATCGCCGATCCGCAGCACTCGTTGGGCATGAAACGCGATAACGCCAATTCGGTCTATATGGCGTTACCGTGGATGGCTGTGCATTATTTTCGCGGCGACTCATTACAAGCCGCATTGAACGAAGGTTACCGTTACGTGGTGAAATACATAAAGTTTCCGGTTGTCGAGAGACGCAAAGACGAGGGATTGTACATCGATTCGACGTACATTACGCACACCAATGTGCTGGCGTACGGCTATCTGTCCGAAATGACGCGAACGTCTCTGCCGTTGGTCGGTCTGGACAATCTGGTGCGAAATTTCTTGCTCGATTGGCGCAAATGTCAATTGATCATGGGCCATCGTAACATCGGTTACGGCGGAATCGGGTTTCATTCGCGCGACAAACGCATCACGCAATTTACCGTGCCCGATAGCACATACGGCGTACAAGTGATTCCAACGTGCTTGTTTATGCGCATGTACGATCCCGATTACTCGTTCTCGATGCGCGGTCAGGTACCTTGGATCGCGTATTACGAATCCGACAAGACCAACGACGACATGGCTCAATACTGGGTGCAATGTTGACGCGTGTTCTTCAAAGGCGAAACGTACACCGCCACGTTTCCCGAGGTCGTTTTCATTCATCAGCGTTACACCGACTCGACCAAGAGCACTGAGGTAACGACTCGGTGTCGAATTCCGACGCGCACCAGTACCACCACCTCTTTTCTGTGCGGTTCTAGGCGCAATACGCAAGTTTTGCGATCGGGCTTTGTGTTCACGTACGGACACATTGGCATGTTGCGTCATTTTTACAATTGTCCGCACCTGATTTACGGAGATCGCGCGACACAGGACAGTCCACCCGGCGGGCCGGTCTACGGACGAATACGTGTTGTGCGATTATCGCCAGCACACCGTCAATATCTGGCAGAAAATCACGAAAGCACGCGCCGCCGATTTCGTACTGCACGCCGAAGTGCCGTATCACATGGATCGAACTGTCGGTGTGGGCACCTTTCACATGGTGTGGGATTGTCGCAAGAGAACGCTGCGACACGATTTTGTCGCCAGTGACGATGTGCGTAATGACTTGCACAACGTGTATCCCAAAGGCATCGAAGTCGTGAACACGGACAACACGGTGATGCTGCTGGATCACGGACGCCCGAAGATGGCCATGTATCCGGACGAGTGGTCCGAACTGAAGTCGAATTTTGTCACGCGTTACAAGGATCGCGACTACGAGTTTGTGTTTGACAGTTTGACCAATCAGTACTGGTTGGCCGGGCAATGTATCGACATTGATACCGGCAATCGCGATGATCACGCTAGTGACAAAGGCTCCTCTATAAACCGCGATGACAAGGTCCCTGTCGAATGAGCGTAACGCGCTCGTGCGCGCGAGGCCATTTTTCGAATAAATAGCAGTTGGTCGCGCGATTCGAGCGCATTGTGCGCGAATTAGCTGTCGACCGTCATGTACGATCCGCAGAGTGCGTAAAGCTTCAGAATGTACGAGACAGAGCGCTCACCGAGAGGGTTAATTGTTCGTATTGCGTGCGACTTTATTTCGTGCGCAGGACATTGGTCGAGGTGGGGCAGCAGATTTACCTCGCGCTCAAATCCACTCGACCGGACGAGCGCGTTCCCGCGATTTTGTCGTACAATCATCCGCGCCGGCTAGAGGACGCGTTGGTCGATCGTCTGGCCGCAACCACGTCTGCGACACCGTTGAGGAGGAGCGACGATACGTTTGGCACAAATATAGAGAGATTAGATTTCGTCCACTTGTTTCACGCTACGAGGAGAAACACGCGAATGACGTCAACGATGAGGACGACGATGCTCGGGAACGTTCCATTGCGACAACGATGAGCCGCGATCTCGAATTAACATTGTTGGTGATCGGTGCTCTGAGGAACATATTCAGCGAAGATGCGTGCGTACATTTCAAGTGTCCGACGTGGCTTTATTATACGGCACGCGTTGTGACCAATGGCGCGAGATGGCATATTGGCTCGCGCGAATCATGCCAATGTTGTGCGATCGTTTCACCCTAGACATACGAATTGACACCCGGGACGACGAATATGACCTCGGCGATAGATTGTTCAGAGGCCCGTTGTGGTTTCGTAAAATTGTAGCCGGTCGCTCTTCAACGAATATGAGCTCCGATGAGGACGACTCTTCGGAAGCTGATGAAAATGATGGTTAGTGGAGCAGCGATGACTCGGAGCGGGTGGAAAATGAGGCAATTTGCATAGCGGAGCCGTGTTTCGAATGCGCGATAGATAGCATTATGTTGCGAGTGATTCCCGAGTTGACCGCGAGTGTCGACGCTGGATCGTTCAGCGACGATGCGCCGCCGGTCGACGACGCTCGTTCCTCGTTTGACACCGGCGCACATTAAACGCGTCATCGTGCGAGAAATGGCAGCGGAGCAGCCCGTGTTGCACCGATCTCATGCGGAGAAACACACCGCTCGTCGGCCTCTTGCGTGTATTTTCCAGCATGACGATTTTGAGCTGCACATAACTTCGCGGCCAGATCACGTTGCGTCGTGGCGGCAATTCGATACCTCTTTGGCCGTTGACGACATTATGAGCGTACTGACCGAATTGGCTACTGGACTGGCGCGACGAATCAAGCCGCGAATCAACGGTTCGCCCGAGATAGTAATGTACTGGTTGATGCGAATTCTACTACCGCTCTGTCGTAGGCTTGAATTTCACGTGAACATATTGCGCGACGCCCCTGTCGGTCACGTTAGACCATTGGTATCGTCTGATCTGTATTGAAGAATATCGAATCGAACGTCGCGAATCGCCTGGGGTCATTAGTGCGCGCTGTCGTAACAATCGCGACGTTTCACCGACGATCGTCTTGCTTGCGGTTAAGTTACGCGCACGTCTGTAACTCAATCGGATAAATAGCGACTGTTTGGATGAGAGCGCTTGTCATTCTCGTTCTTCGCTCTCGACATGGACGAGTTTCGCTCTATTTACAAAGCGAGTTTATATCACCGAATCGACGAGAACACTGACGCGTTTCGAGCGCATTCGGTATGCAAATCGAAGCAATACCTGCGCGATCGCAGCGATACCGTGAATGCGCATTGTCCGTATTGCGCGCGACGTTACTTTGCGCGCAAAATATTGTTTCGAGTAGCGCGGCAAATCGATATCATGCTCGCGTCTACTCGTTCGTGCGACACTGTTCCGGCGATTCGTTCAATCATCCGCATCGAATAGAGGAGGCCTTGGCGAATCGTCTGGTCATCACTACGTCATATTGCAACAGTTTCGAAGAGGAGAGACGATACTCGTGGTACAATTATCTAGAGGCTATATTTCTTCCGTCTGTTCTGTGTTACGATGAGGACATTGACACCACTGACGATCGCGTCGTGCGCGATCGAGTGACCAGAGGACGTCGCGATCTTGAATTGACGCGATCGATAGTCGATGCTTTGATCGCGCTATTTGGCGATGATTCGTGCGATCATAACAAGTTGTGGTTCTGGTACGATATGTCACCGTCTGATCAATGGCGCGAAATGGTATACTGGCTCGCTCGAATTATGCCAATGATGTGCGATTGTTTTTCGATCCGAGTGCAGATCGACCATGGGCTAGTCGCGCTGTCGTCCAAAGGCCCAGCGTGGTTCAACAAGCTCGTATCGCGCGATAGAGACGATACCGATCAACTTTCAGTGGCGAAGAACTCGAGCAAGGAGGAAGCCGTTGAGGACGAAACGCACAGCTATCGGAGCGATAACGAACCAACGCCTGTTCGCATCGCTGAACATTATCCTTGCTACGATTGCACGATCGATCGCCTCATGGGGCGAGTGATACCCGAGTTGGCTGTGAGCGCGCGACGTTGGCGTATTCAGCAAAGCCGTACCGTTAACTCGTACGTGCATTTTACGCCCGCACATGTGAAACGAGCCATTGTACGGGGGATGACAGTGCCGGTGTTACATCAGTCCGAAAAAAGACACAACTTTGATTCGTTTGCGCGTCAGTTGAATTGGGAAAGTTTTGACATTTATGTAACATCGCGCTTGAATCGTCGTTCGTCAGGTCGAACACGGTCCACGCACGATGATTCGTCCGTTGAGGACGTTATGAGCGTATTGCCCGAATTAGCTAGGGGGCAGTCGCAAATTATACCACAAATCGAGGGATCGTGCGAGACCGTAATGTACTGGTTGACGCGGTTCTTACCACCGCTCTGTCAGGATTTTCGTTTTCACGTAAACATGTCACTGGATAAATACTTTGGTTACCGAGAATGGTTGTACAAGTGGTTGAACGAATGAAACGTACGGCGAAATCGGTCCGCGGTTGCGATGTCAGTGACGAATTTGAACAAATGCACATTGCGAAACAGCACCGATCGTTATGAGTTGCGCGCAAAAAATTTTCGGAGAGCGTGCGATCGTGCGATTGTACAGTAGTAACGTTCCCCTGTACGTAGTACGGAGCAGTAGCGTTCCCAGTCCTATTGCACCTCTGACTGCTTCGTACTACGTACTGTACAATGGTACTGGCCGCGCGACGAAACGCCTCGTTATATACATTTTACCCCCTCTACGCTAGACCGGTTGTACGAGAAAAGAAAGTGGTATAGTGTCAAACTGCGCGTTGATTGGTCGATTAAAATGACGTATCGAGCGAACAATCTGAGTTATTTTCATCACTCCCCCTCTCCAATTCTCTTTGTTAGGTGCGATTATCGCAGTGATGCAAAAAATGAGCAGTCACGATGAGATAGACTATCTAACTGAATGATTAGATAATACAATCTTCGCATTGGTATCGTGGGTACTTGAATTTTGAATAAATAGCGCGTGTTTTGCTTTTCGTACTGTGATATACGAAAACGTCATGGATACCGAGCAGGAGCAGTGTTCGTCTTGCGCGCGACGTTGTTTCGTGTCTGATACACTGGTCGAGGCGGTGCAACAGATTGATATCACACTCGCGGCAACTGAACCAGGTGACGATATACCGACTATTCTGACGGTCAATCATCCGCGTTGGATAGGAGATGCGCTTATCGGTCGCTTGATAGCCATTACATCGTATTGCAACGATGAAGAAGAGAAACACTCGTGGTCGACTTTTCGAAATGTCATATTTCGCCCAAATGTTCCATTATACGAAGAGCTCGAGGAGCCTGAGGGGCACTGTGACGATGGCACCGGAATCGGCAAAAAGACGACGCGATCTTGAATTGACGCGATTGGTGATTAATTATCTGTTGCGCATAATTCACAATGGGTTGTACGAGGTTTATTTCGATCCTTGTGATGAATGGCACGATTTGTTGTATTGGCTTGCTTTGATCATGCCGATGCTGTTCGATAGGTTTCATTTGACAATATGGAGTGTCACATATGACGATAAAGCTTACGCATTGTCATCCAGAGGACCATTGTGGTTTCGCACGCTCGTGTTGAACAACAACCCCCACGCTTACGATGAATATTTCTCGATGAATACGAGCTCGATGGAAGATGTAACCGACTCGCTTGAGGACAGCAACGAGGCGCTTAACGAGAACAGTGACGAGGCACTTGACGAGGACAGCAACGAGGACAGTGACGATGATGATGAACGTGAAGGATTCGTCAAAATCGATAACCATTATTCTTGCTTCGATTACACGATCGATCGCATTATGGAGCAAGTGATACCCGAATTGGCCGTAAATGTACGACGCTGGCGTAATCTGCGACATTGCACCGTTGCCTCGTCATTTGTACGTTTGACACCGATACACGTGAAACGAGTCATCGCGCAGGAATTGGCAGTTCCCGTGCCTCACCAGTACAAAAGAATCCTTTTCGATCATTCCACTCGTGACCTCTCTCGTATATTAAACAGAGGTCCGATCGAGATTCGCATGCCATTTCGATCGGATCGCTTTGCATCGTGGCGACGGATCGACGACTACGATCGCACCGCCGTTACCGATGATATTATGAACGTATTGACCATAATATCCAAGTGCTGGCTCCACGGTGTAGACTCACTCGATCACACAATGGACCCGCGAGTCGACGGCTCGCCTGAAATATTAATGTACTGGTTGACTCGAATCTTGCCGCCGTTATGTCGGTGTTTTTGGTTTCGTGTGTGTGTGAGCGAGCCGGATGAAGTTAACGAATATGTTTACTGATCGGTATAACGTAAGAAAATAAACGCTAAATTGTACAATTGTGTTTATTCGTTACATCCCACTCAATCGTCCGGTATTTACCGTTTCCATATTGTAGAAAATGTAAGAGAATCATTATGCGACAACAGCAGCAGCAGCATTCGCAACCATCGTCGAACGTGATGCCGGTTTTGGCCGAGTATCGAATCGAACGAGCGAAGCGACGAGTCGTTTGCCCGTATTGCACACATCGAGATCTGATTGTCAATCTGTTGCAAGATGCCAAGGCGTACATATCCGATGAGAAAAATTCGCTGTCGCACATATTCGCCGATCACGGCAACGTCGCGGAATTGATTTCGAGCGCGCTGAGAAACACCCGAGACTATTGCGACTCCAGAGAGCAATCGTTGGTCTATCCGTGGGCACCGTTTCAAAAAATTACTCTGTGCACCACGGTGTTGCACAATTACGAAAAGTACGAAAGCGAACGTAACGGCGCGAACGACGACGGGTCACGAGAATCATCGTCGCAACTTGGCAATCGCGCTGTCTCCATTGAACTGTTGACCGTGTTGTTGGAACTGTTCACCGAGCAGACTTATTTGCTGATCGACGAAGATCGTATGTCGCAATACAGTATCACGTTGAATGCGTCGTTCGAAAACTGGTGCGAGATCGTGTTCTGGCTGTCGCGCATAATGCCCATGATGCGCGAATCGTTTGATCTCGATGTGCAATCCGTTCAGGTGCACCCGCGTTGCGGCAGCGACGCGTTGCGTTTGGAGCACAACGAATACTCGTGCTGGATGAACAGCGTGGTCGGGGAGACTCGACAGACACCGGGCTCGTTGCACGACAGATGCACGTAATGTTCCCACGCTTACATTCGCGAGAATACATTGCCGGATTTTGTCGCGGGTATACGACGTTGGCGCGAAATGCGAAAATTTGGTGTCGTCGCTCAGCCGTGGCAACCGTGCCTGCTGCGAAGCGTGATATTGCGGGATTTGCTGTTGAACGACGCGACCAAACATCGCTACGGTGACAAGGAGCATTTCATGCGATACGGCACTGTCAGATTGACCGTCATTGCGCACCGTGTTTGTGGAGCGCTCTTCGTGCGAATTATCGTGCGACGAGGTGATGGTTGATGTGTCGAATCGCCATTGGCGCGAGTTGATATACTGGTTGTTTCGCATAATGCCGATGCTGTGCGATTCATTCGCTCTGAATATCTGGCCGCGACAAGATTACGCGTATGACGAAGATTTCGAGACCGGAGATTTATGGTTGAACGGTTATATCGATCCCACCAAACGTACAAAGTACGACACTCGCGGATGCTGGCTGTGTGCGATATCGCGCGTAGCCGAGTACACCGTACCGCGATTGTTGCACAATGCGAGACAATGGCGGATTCAGCGACGATGTGGTGCTTTTTTAAGTCGCGTTGCGCTGGTGCCTACAGCGATACACGCGAAACGCGCGATACTGGATGATTTGCTGTCTTCGGAGCGACTGGGTGTTCATCGAGAGCATATGAACGCTTTTTGTCCGGGGTCACGCCCCTTCTCCGTTGATCTGATCGCACCGTCGTCGATCAACAGCGCGGAGCCTCGACAACGGCCGTTTGTCAGCGAGGACGGTTTCACCATGGAGATCATGTTGGACGTGCTGTCCCAAGTGATCGATCGAGTGCACACTCGTGATTTTGCATCTCCGGTGACCGTGCCGTTGGACCATGGTGCGAATGTGATTTACTGGCTGACGCATCAGATACCGCTGTTCTGTTGGAGATTTTCGTGTTGTTCGACGAAGGTCGATTGAATAAAAAAAACCTATTATTTTTTTCACGCTCGATTTATTCCACTTCCAGACATTGGACTTTCCTCGCACAGCGTATATAATTGTGATTTTTCATCGACGATCCGTTCGTTCTTCTCGCGCGTTTGAAGCTAGAGGAGTCGGGTAGCTCGAGGTGTAACTTGTTCGTGGGTTGCGACGCCGCAATAATGATCCGTCGGTCGGACAGCGGAAAACTGTCGCAGCAGGTTTCGGACGAACGAGTCGCGAGAGGCGATGACGAGCGACCGACGATTGTCGAGACGGCGGCGCTCGATACGCGCGAGTTCTGCGACATTGAACTGTCGAGCTTGAATCGTCTGAACAACGTGGTGGCCACACTGGCGCAACAACTGCGCGAGGAGCAACAGCGAAACGCCAGCGAGACTAATGTGCGCATGTCGATGATCCGAAAGTCACCGTCGGTCGAATCGCTCGTTATAGCGTCGCACGTGCGAATCGAACGCGGCAAAGTCGCGAAATTGACGAGTGACGAACCCGTCGCGAAATTGGCGAATGACGAACCCCCCGCGAAAATGACGAGTGACGAACCCGTCGCGACAGCGTGGCTGCTCGAAAAGTGGCGACAAGATGTCGCAACTATGCGCCAATTCGGACGACAACGCTGGCGAATTGATCGCGATCGAGTCATGTTTCGATGACGAGGAGCGTGAGGACGCCGCTACCGCGCGCGATTGCGCTGTTCGATCGGCGGTGCGTTTGTTCTTTCGCTGGTTCGGCCTGATGAGCTCGAGTCCGCGCGATTGTCCGCTCGATTCTGTGAATTTCGAGTGGTTGTCGAGTCATGGAGTGGTGCGTGTTTACGCGGACAAGCCCGAGCGTCGTTGGTGGTGGGGCGACGCGCGCGACGTTCACGTCCGAGAGACAAACGACGACGGTTTCGTCGAGGCGGAGGATCGGCCGCCCGACGCAGGGCGCGTCGACGATTCGGCCCCTCCGACGAAACGACGTCGCGCAGTAGCGTCCAAGAGAACGATTCCTCGTTGGACGTGGACGGACTTTGCCGAATCCGATCGTGTGATCGGCGTGTTTCGTTTCACCGACGGCCGCGGTATCGCAGTGAGCGAATGATTCCGCGTGTCTCCGCGGCAGATTCTGGTGACGAGAAGTGAGAGGGGCGAGTTTGCGCGCAAAGGTCGTCCTTGTCATTATGGCACGTCGGTCGTGACGACGATCGGCGGGGTATCGAGCGCGACACGGTGCGGCGGCGAGAACGCGGCAACCGTGACGCTCGACTCGATGACCCTCGAGCAGCGTCGCGTCGTGAGCACCATCGAGCGTATCTGGTCCGTGCGAGGATCGACCGCCGCGCCCAATAGACGCGTGGTGATCGACGGCGTGGCCGGTTCCGGCAAGACGTTTCTGCTGGGTCTGATGCTCGATCGATTCGCCAGCGTGCTGTACCTCATGAAGAAGCGCAATTTCATCGACGCTACGGTTCGACGATTCGCCGGTCGCGACAATCTGTACGCGCGCACCATCGACGCCTGGCTGATGAATCTGTCCAATGTGCGTAATCTGCACGCGTGGTTACGAGCGCATCGCAGCGCCGCCGGTCGAGCCGAACTCTCTCGACGTTTGTCGAGAACGGCGCGCGACGTCGCCGCAACCAGCCGCAGTCCTTGTGGACGAGTACTCGCTCATCGAGAGTTCGCTGGCCTAGCTGCTGAACGTGGCGCTGAGTGGTCGAATCGCGCTCATAGTGGGCGACTGCAATCAACAGCCGCCCATAGGCGAAGTGGAGGATCAGGCGGTGCGCACCATGCTGGGCTACGACGATATCTGTTTCATGTACGAAAACGTGCGAGCCACGGATCCGCAATTGCTGCGCCGACTCGCTTGTTTCACCGCTCGCACCGGCGGCCACGAGAACGCGGTTCTTCTGGCTCTTTACGGATTACCGCGAGTCAAGCTGGTCGACATGCGCTCGTTCGTGCGATCTATGCGCGCAATGGCCAATTGCAGCACAGACGCCGATTTCGCTCAATTGCCGCGTGTGATTGTCGCCTCGAACGAACGAGTAAACTATGCGAATTGGGCGATCGGTCCCATCGTGTGGCGCAATTGTCCGTTGTGCGGCGGTCGAGGCGGTGACGACTCCAATCGCTGCGATTACACGCGCAGCGGTCATTGCTGCCTGCGCTATCGACGCAATGTTGTGGCGTTTGAGCGTGTCCGCAACAACGGTCGTCGATGGGAGACCGACGAAGTCGCCGTTCGGCAAAGACTGACGGACGATCCGTACGCGGACGAGCACTTTGTATTGTGCGGTATGCGTTATCGCATGATTCACTCTGGCGCCAATTGGCCTGTCCAGGTGGGCTCGCGCGTGATCGTGCGCGAGATCGAGTCCGACGACTCGGTCGTGATCGAGACGGAGAACGGCACGCTGTGTCGTGTGCGTCGCACGCTCGTAAAGCCCTACTAGTACGGCAGCAAGTGGACTCGTCGCGACGACGACGATCGTTGGGATTACAATTTCAGCATGTTTCCGTTCGTGATGGACGCCGCCACAACGGTGTATCAGGTACAAGGTTTAACGCTGGACGAAACGTCGTTTCCACATTGCTACGTGGACGCCTACGGTATGAACGAGAAGGCGTTGTACGTGGTATTGTCGAGATTTCAACGCGAACGCCAACTGCGCCGCGTGATCAACTGCCACGCTCTGTCCATCGGAGCGACATAGGCTAGAGTCGTTTCCATCGCGCCAAAAAAAGTCTGAAACATGCGAGACGCGCCGCCCTGTCGATACGGCGGCGGAAGGCTCGACGACTCCGCCGCACCGTCGTCGCATCGACGCGAGGACATCGCGCCGCGTCGCGCGTCGACGCGAAACGAGTGTCGATATTGCTGTCGGCTGCGACTCGGCCGACGTACCATCTACGACACGCTGTCCAATATCGCTCAACGATGCGGCCTATGGCTCGACATGCAGATCGGTGCGCCGCCGCCCTCGCCGAGCGATCTCAAGCGATTCCTCGAGTCCGAATTGCCGACGGCGCGATGTTACTGCTACGAGGAGCACGAATCGCGCGGATCCCCATGGTCGAATCTACGCGTGCTGCTCCGACGAGGAAAGGCGGATTCCGATCGAAAGTGCGTCTCTTCGCCGATCGATCACGAGTCACTTTGGAACTGCTGTTTGTACTGACCAACGCGTTCACCGTGGAACGTCGGTCGCAACGATATCGCCGCGGTAACAGATCGACTCCTCGAGCGTCGACGCGCAACGAGGCCGTTCCCGACGCGGCAGGTCCAATCGGCGTTTAGTCGTTTGATGATCGCCGCGACGACGACGATTCGACGTCGCGTGCCACCGTGAAACATCATCTGTTCGATCGTGTGGCGTACTGGTTGATGGCGTTGTTGCCATTGTTCTGCGACGAGTATTCGATCGACGTGATCAACGACCGCGAAGTGTCTATTATACGCGATGACGACGAGGTAGTGGGTCCCTGGCGCGATCCACAGTTGCCGCCGCGCGATGACGACGACGAGATAGCGGTCGATAACTATTATCGCGAGGACAGTGATTCCGGTTGCTACTACGAGCGACTCGATCGTTCGAACGAGATCGATCGAAACTCGCCAATCTAGTTTTCGTTATCGCACCGTTGTGCGCGAGCGATAAGAAAAAAAGTTTACATCGTCGGATATCCGCAGTGTTTGCTCAATCGTCTCGAGTGCGGTCACTCGAGCGAAAGAGTCAATACACGCGCGGTATACGATACCGTCACGATGCGATCTTGTTGCGATTCGTCATTGTTCGCGATAACCGATGCGCGCGGCGGTTCGTCATTGTTTGCGATAACACCGTGACATGTATATCTCGCTCGCTCGTCAGAGTTTCGATCGCACTCGGCGCGAAACCTTTGTCGATATTACACCACCTCTCACCGTTGTTCGATCATGCCGCGGAGGCTCAAAGTCGCGGAATTTGGCACGTCGTATCCATCGTGGATGCTGCCGTACGAGGGACGATCGATCGCGCATCCCTCGTGGGAGATTCATCTGGAGAACGGAGAACTAATGCGTCAACGACATATACCGAGCGTACGGAATGACGCCGTATCTGGCGGACGCGATCGCGTTCTATCCGCGGCAATTTCGCGACAACAAGGATCACGAGACCATGGTGTACCGTGAATTCACGATGTTTCGGTTGAACCATTCCAGCAACGCCGACGATGACGAGCACGAGCAGGCTGAGCGCTTCGTCGCATTGATTCTGTTGGCTCGCGAGCACACGGCGGCACCGAACGCAAACACGGTGCAGTCAGTGACCGGTGCCGCCGCTCGATGCGCCGTGCCCAGGTACCGTTCGGCATGGAGGGTGCGAAGCGACGCTGGTGTATCGTCGCACAGTTTCAAGTACTCGGTGCGTGTCTTTATGCGTTTGTGTCACCGAATTGTGCCGCAGCGTAAGTGCGACCACGTGGTCGAGGACGTGATCAGTCACTGCTGCTACTCCAAATGCTCGAGGCGGGCGCTTGCTCTCAATTGAATAAAGTGCCGATTTTGCCACTCCACCGCATTGTCGCAGAATTGCAGATTACCCACGTATTGTCGCTGCGCGTGTGTAGCGTATCAATACGATTGCATGTGGTCGGCTTTCGATCACGAGAATTTCTTCTATCGCGGCATTGCGCGGCGATTCGACAGTTTTCTGGACGATAATACCGGTTGGGCATTGGCCTCACGCGACATTATCGAATCGCTCGCGACGGACGGTTTCGCCGTGATGCGGATCGACACCACGACGCACCACCACCACGATCGCGCTACCGTTGAGGAGGACATGAACGCCAACATTGATGCTTATGGTGGCGATTGTCGCGACAAACAACTGCGAGGACGACGACGACCGTAGCAGCAGCAGCAGCAGCAACGATACCGAATCCGTAGTGATCAACGAGGATTACCGCGCCAACGAGGTCGAAGAGCCGACCGGCGAAGAGGCCGCCTCTAGCGACGAAGAATCGCCGCCGTGCGATTCGAACGCCGCGTTACGGAGCGATCGGCCGGGGTATTTCGATAGCGCGAACGACTTGATTGTGCGATGTCACGCATATTTGATCACCGTAGCGTTCGGTATCGCGAGATCGCGCGAGGATCTGAACGCGATGCACGCCGAGCACTGTCTGCATTGCGTTTTCGTGCATTGGCCCGCGAGCGCGAGCACTCGCTCGAACGATCACATCGTCGCTCGGTACAACGAGCAATTTCGCGACATGTGGATGCTGTCGTATGAAAAGTGTCTGGATTGCTTGAGCAATGTGATTGAATGATTCTGCCGTGCCGAACAATCTGTCAATTTTTTATCTCGATGTAGACATCTTCAGTTTTTTCTCGACACATTGGGGAATAAAATAAACTGCGTTTGTAGCACAGAGAAACTTTTGTTCGTTTACGATTGTTTTTTACCCCCCACCTACCGAATCTTGACGGGCGTGGCGAGCGACGCTATCGCTAGCGTCGTAATCGCAATTCTGCCGCGCGGTAGTAACGGCGCACGCTCCTCGTTCGCCGCAGAAACGCAACATTCTCATGTCCGTGGGATACCACAGCAAGGACGCGTAAACGATCAAATGATCGTTGCGCACCATTACGCAGGCGGTGTCGTTTGGATGCGCGCAATTGATTATCGGTCGTCGATACGCCACCCGAGGCTCCTCGTCCTCTTTGTGTTCCATCAGACACACCGGTAACATGGCTCTCGCCATATTATGCGCCGTGTCCTTGTCCGTATAAACGTGAGGCCCGCTAAAAACCACGTCGTTCGCGTCGAGACCTCGCTCGTCCGGACAGGCGACCGCTTTCGGTCGTAGGTACGCCGTCATGTCCACCTCACCGTGAATCGCTCGTAGCTCGGTGCCGCGCGGATAATACATGTAGTAGTCAAACGCCACCGTGTCACGATAAAACGGATACGGCAAGTATAAGGTGCTCGACTCGAACGCCAGATCGGTGTGCGTCGCGTCGCCCCAGAACGATCGCAGAGATTCGCATACCAGGCGACGATGTTTAGCGATCGATGGATGATTAAACGTCCAGATCGTCGCCAGGTCGCCCAGATGGTCGTTCTCCTGTGCGACGAGCGAGCGCGCGAAACGACGATAACTCGGCGACTCGTCGAAGCTGTCGCTCGCGTTGCCGAACCATCGCTGGGCGGTCGCCCGATCGAACAATACGCCAATCTCCAATGTGAAACCGTCGCGCTCGAGACCTCTGCCGGTGCGCGCTGTTGTCGTTTCGCTAGTCATGAATTGCAGGAGGAACCGATCGCTCGCGAGCCCCTCAGCCGACGAGAGGCGCAGACACGCGTTCGGGAATTGTCCGCCGTTGCTGCGCAAGTAATCGCGTTCTCGACGCACACCGATGTATGCTCGAGCGATCGTTGGCGCGCCGTCGCTCGATTCCGCGATACCGAACTCGTCGCCGCAAAAATACGCGCTTCCGTCGTCCGTGGCGATCGGGCACGGGTGGCACGGATGGGCCAGTCGCACCGGCGTTCTCGCTGTCGCGCCGTTCGCGTTCAATCACGGCGCGAAAACCCGCGTCTACAAACTCGGACGACAGATCGAGAAATCCGTCGTCGCCGTAGTTGAGCTCGGGCAACAAACTCGTCCACTCACCCACGGTGGCTTCCCGGCAGAACGGACCGATCACGTCGTCGCGCTCGGAGATCCATCCGTTCTCACACTCGCATCGCCCGTTCACGAACGGATCGACGTCGGACGCGCGAGACGCCTCGTACAAGCGACCGTGGTCGCCGCAACCGACGTCGTGCGAGCATGCCGAGAGCGGACCGCTCGCGTTTGTCATGAGGATACTTGCATCGACACGCAAAGTTGAACGAGCCGACGGAGGTGTCCTGAGTGGCTCGCTTGCACACGACCATCCAATCGGCGTTGGCGACGCGACATTGGCGCCTGGCTCGGCCGATCTCGCTAGTCGCCGCGCGATCCGGCTCGTTGAGATCGCGCAATCGCGCGGCCAGCGACTCGCTCACGCAGTAACCCTTGTCGACGGACGTGTTGGCGCGTAGCGTGAGATCCGTGCCTAGATGCTCGCCGTAGTCGTAGTCGGTCATGTGCACGATCACCGGGGCGCACACGTGAGCGCATACGCGCAGCGACAAGCTGCGCGATTCCGCGCATTCGAAGCACGCGGCATAACCGTCCGAGACCAGACACTTGCCAGCGTGTCCCAGATCGTCGCAATCGCTCGTATCGGACGACCAGTCCGGCAGTTCGATCGTCGCGCGATAAAACCGTCGCAGCCGATCGTCACCAAATGGTCGTCGTCTCTTGGACGGCACCTCGTCGTCATCGCCGTCACCGCGCGTCTCGTCGTCGCACGACGGCGATCTGGCGCGCTTTCTCGACACCGTGTCGGCGTTTCCCGCGTATATCGATGGCTCGCGCCAGCGCTAGAAACGCTGCCGCGCACGAGGCCAGCAGCAGTATCACCGCTCCGATCAATCGAATACGGCGAATCGCGATTGACGCATCGTCGCGACGAAGAACCTTTCCCGCGCGTTACGACCGAAACATTGCGCCTGTTCGCGAACGTACCGGACGTAGCGAAAAAAGACACGCTGAAATTGCGTAACAATCTGGCTTTTATTGTTCCATATTGCGCGTTTTACAACAAATGGGTGTATCGCCGGTGATAATCGATCGCGAACGCTAGCCAACGTCTTAGTTCGCGACGACGGGACGAGTCGTCGCTTCGGGTATTTGCGCGATCGTCGGTGAAACGTCGCGGTTGTCACGACAGCGCGACGACGGGACGAGTCGTCGCGTCGGGTGTTTGCGCGATCGACTCGAGCATACGCTCCACGCGGGCAGAGTCGATCACGCGAAACGACTTATGAAACGCCATGCCCGTGTGTTCGCAGATTACAAACTCTCGCACGTAGTACAGTATCTTGCCGAAGAACTGACCTAACAAACGATTGCACAACGTGCACAGGCGATGACGTCGATAGCGACGGGCCGCTGAGTGATGCCAGGCTCGATGATGCACAGCACGAATCACCGATACCGCGGTGTGCTCGAGCCCCGGACGCGTACGATCGTCGTCCTCACCGTCGTCGTTGTCGTCGTCGCTCTCTTCGTTGTCGCGCGGTCGCAACAACGATGCGTCCTCGTCGCGCTCATCGGGCGTGTCACAATGGCAAAACAACCGCTGAACCGTCCTTCGATGAGCATCGGCGCCGGCGGTGGTGGTCCTCTCGTTGCTTCTCGAATCCGTGGCTGCGTTCGACGAGCGGGATGACTCGTCGCGGTAATCACGGGCCGATGCAGCCGCATCGTCGTCCGAATCCATATACGAGTCGGCGATGTAAGCATGAAACCTTCTCGCCTCAGCGGACGAGATTGCGCGGCGCATATTGTTCGATCGCCGCATCCAGCAGAGAGACAGAATGACCAGACCGTGCCGTTCGGCCAGAGCTCGCGCGTTCGTCGCGTACTCGTCCAGAGTCGAGTCGTCGAAATGCGTTATCAGAACTATGTTGCACGGTGTATTCACCAGCGACTCGTACGTTTTATTGATCGCCGTTAGCGCGTCGGCCGAACCGCCGTAGGCGTGCTCGATATCGCGTCGATTCGCCTCGTAGGTTCGACGAATCTCCCGCCACACGTCGGCGATGCTCTTGCCGCGACTCGTGCCGCCGCCGTCGCATTGTCGCACCGTCGTCGGTTCGATCATCGACGCGACAGCGCGTTGCGTTGCGCGGTTGCTAGCAGTAATCGTCGTAGTCGACGACGTTGTCGTCGCAGCGTCGTCGTCGTCGCTGTCGCGGTGTCGTCGTTGCGTCTTTTCGCCGCCATGCAGCAACCATCGATTCATTGTTCTCGCGGCGAACCGTAGCTTGGGCGAAACGCGGCTCGATCACCGACCAACGACCGTGCGCGTGCAATAGCTTGGCGCGAATGGTATCCGCCGTTAGTCGCGCCGCGCTGATTGATATATCTTCGTCGTCGTTGCCGGAGTGCCCTGCCGATTCGACGTCGCGTGCCACCAGCGTTGTGAGAAATCGCGCGCGCGTTATCAGATCGTGTCGCGAGGTCATCGGCATGCGTCTGCACAGACTGGCACGAGTCGACGTCACCGAACGACTTCGCTCGTGCAACGTCACGCGCTTGATCAACTGAACGGTGGCGTCGCGCGTCATGACGCCGATGCGACCGACGCGACGCGCGGTCGGGCGCACTCCTACTATGCGACACGAATCCACCCGCAATTCCAACGGCTCGCTCAACACGCGACTCCGATTAACGGTGTCGAGTCGTTCGAAGCCCGCGCGATCGTTTGCGCGCACGCAGTTCTTGAGCAGAGCGCAGGTTTCGGCCAGAGCCAGCGTGCGATTCCTTCTCGGCTCCTCGTGAGCAACACCGGCCAAGTCTGCGGCGTAATCGTGCACAAAATCGGTCACTTCCGACAGGCACAACGCGCGCAACAGATCGCGATCCGGGGCGGAAAAATGTGGCGCGTTCAATACGAGTGCCATCACCAATTGACCCAATGTGCACGAATGCGACGCATCGCGAGTGATGCGCAGTATCGGATCGATCGCGCGTTCGTGCAAAAAGTCGCGCACTCTCATAGTTGGCGCGTCCAGCGGTTACCGCTGAACAATGCCGCGTCGAGCGGGTGTCGTCCTCGTCGATCGCGCGTCGGCGCGTCGATTCGAGAAGCGCGCGCTAGTCGCCTCTTTGCGCGCTTAACGCATTCTCGACGAGATACCGAGCTCCGTTGCGCACAGCGTCCATATTCGCGCATCGTTCCAGCACGTTAACGTACGCGAATCGCGAGGTCGTCTCGCTGTTCTCGATGCGCTTGACACCGAGAGGCGGCTGTTGCTGTTCGTTGTTGCTGCTATTCTTCGCCATGACGCGTCGCGCGATTCATCGAAGCTGCGGTAATAATGATGATGACGTAACAGAGTATCGTACACGGCGTCCAGTTGACGGTCGGACAATCGTCTGACTCGATCGATGAGATCGTTTTGAAAGAAACACGCGGTCGTCGAACCGCGACGGTGTCGCTGATTCGCACTACCTTCTCGGCGGGCACATGGTTGTTGCGTTCGCGATTCCGTCGCGGTGACTTATTGCTGCTGCCGCCGCTGTTGCAACGCTGAGAATCGCGCGATTGTCGCGGCGTTTCCTCCAGCATCGATAGGATGTCGTCCATGTGAGCGTTGTCGCGATACATGGAATATTCGTCGACAAACGCCATTGCCGATCGTTCTACACGCGAATCAGGTGATTTTTCGCGCGATCGAGAGCCGCCGCGAAACCCCGTTGCTTCGCACCGTTGCGCGCGCACACTCGATCGTGCGAATTGGTCAGTGCGCGTACTCGCGATAACGGCGATGGCACCGCCGACCACACCGCGGTCTCATCGAATACTGCTCGAGCGTTTCGGTGCGTCGTTGCGGTACTATGGCCGCCGTTGTATCTCGGCTCGTTCTACCACAGGGAAATTCGCAGCGGCACTCGCTTCCCGCGCACCCGAGCAGTCTCGTCCACGAGACCGCACGCTTGCGCGAACAATACGAAATGCATGAAGCGCACGATGACGTACGCGACAACCGCCACGATCGTTAACGCGACGACGCACGCGAGCGTCAGACCTATCATGATCGATGCGCGATATATAGACGATCGGCCAAAAAAACCGCTTACGCTTCTACACCCCGTGACGTATTATTGAATATATGTGCCGTTGCAAATCCGCTTGACTTGATGCCAAAAAAGCGTCGTGCGACACGTACGGCTTTTCGAAAGACGTGTTTATCCGCATCATCGGACATATGCGAAAACGTTGACCTGATGTGAATTCGCTCGACAACTCCAAAACGTAGAAAAAACTCTACAATTGTCGCGCGAGCCACAGACGCAACTTGCGCTCGTCCGTCGCTGTCTTTGCGCAAGGCGCGTTCGACGACGAGTCCGCGTCGCTCCGTTGCGTTATCGCGAGGGCTTGCTCGCGCACTATCCACCGCGCAAACGCCGATTCCGTAGCGTTGAACGGTCGTGGCTCGGCGGTGTCGCCGATGGTACGTTGGCGTTCATCGTCACTCGCTTTCGACGCCGTTGGCGCGGTCGTGGTAGCGATGATCTCGCTTTTGATCGCAGAGGTAATCTCCTCGCAGCGAGTCGCCGTCGCGCCGAGAAGTCGTTGCAGCGCGCGAAACGCCAGTGTCAACGAACGAGCGATCGCGACAGCACGCTCGTCGCTATTCGCGTCGTCACGATGGCCGCTCGCAGTCGCGACATCGAGACGATCGATCCCGTCGTCGCGGTCTCCGCTCGGTGGCGGTGATACGCTCTCGGACAAGCGCGGCAGAGCCGAACTCAGCGACAGAAAAGCGCGCTCCAGCAACGGATAGTAGTGAGTCACGGTGGCGACCGATTTGTCGAGCACACCGAACGTAAAGTCGTTACCGAAGCACACCCCGAGCCACAGCAACAGCGCTCAGCACGTTTTGTAATGCGAGTTCAAATGGCGCCAACACGACAGCACGTTGTTGAGACCCTCGTGATACACCAGATACTCGTTGTTGTCGGCGGAAGAGGACGCAACCACGGCAATCGCGTCATCGCGACCGATGTCTCCATGTCGATTTGGAGCGCCACGTTTCCAACCGTCGCGGTTATCGCTCGCGCCGTCGTCGTCGACGATTGCTACGTCGTCGTTTCGCAGATCGAAGTCCCTGCGCATCAGCTTCGACAGAACATAGACAAAGATGTCATTATCGTGAGTCATTATCAATCGCGGTCGATCGCCTCGATGAGCGGCCAGCCAATTTGAGCGCCTTTACCTCACCCTCGCCCTCATTGTAATCGAACTCGAGGCGATCGGCCAATCTGACGATACGGGACTTACGAACGACGCTGTCGCTCGTTTTTTTTCACAATGCGATCGTGTCGTGGTCACCGCGTTCCTCCTTGGAAGTGGCGCATCTCGTCGTCCGATGACGACCACGACGACCACGACGAGTCGACTTCCATCCAACGGTCGTGAACGGGCGGTCGGACTATCAGCGCGAAATCACGTTGCAGGATATCTCGGATGTTCGGCACCACGTCCCTGATGCGAACGGGTTGATCGATCGTGTCATCCGCGACGATGGACGATCGTTCGGTCAGCGAGCCGGACGTTCTGGTCATTCGAGCGGTCACCGATTTAGCGTCCAACTGGCGCTGCAGCTGAGTCTGTCGCTTGGCTCGCGGCGCCCTGTTTGTCCAGCGTGTATCGCAACGCGTGCGGCGGGTTATTGCGCAAAAATCGCACTTCTTGCTGGATTCCATACGACGGCGAAAGATACCGTCAAATTCATCCTCGGACGT